>NC_056737.1:780941633-781249133 GCF_019279795.1 Protopterus annectens | reverse complement strand
GGTTTTGCCCTTTCTCTGCTGTAGTGCAATATCAGAGTTAGTTTATTTAATGAGTAGGAGATGTGGGGTGCAGGGGAGGCTTGCTCCCCCCTGCAAAACACTTTACACTTTGTTTTGGAGTTTCAGGCAGTCACTGTTATGGGGTTTTGATTATGTGGACATATATATATATATATATATATATGTCATGCATGTACTACCATACATACAGACACTTTATATTTACATGTTTGTGTGTGTGTGTGTGTGTTTTGGTGTATCTATCTATCTATCTATCTATATATATATATATATATATACATATATATATATATATATATATATATATATATATATATATATTTATATATATATATATATATATATATATATATATATATATATATATATATATATATATATATATATATATATATATATATATATATATATATATATATATATATATATATATATATATATATGTATATTTATATCTATATATATATATATTTATATATTTATATAAATACATATATATATATATATATACATATATTATATATATATATATATATATATATATATATATATATACATATATATATACATATATATATATATATATATACATATATATATATATACATATATATATATATATATACATATATATATATATATATATATATATACATATATATATATATATATATACATATATATATATATATATACATATATATATATATATATATATATATATATATATATATATATATATATATTTATATATATATATATATATATATATATATATATATATATATATATATATATATATTTATATATATATATATATATATATATATATATATATATATATATATATATATATATATATATATATATATATATATATATAGATATATATATAAATATATATATATACATATATATATATATATATATATATATATATACATATATATATAGATATATATATATATATATATATATATATATATATATATATACATATATATATATATATATATATATATATATATATATATATATATATATATATATATATATATATATATATATATATATATATATATATTTATATATATATATATATATATATATATATATATATATATATATATATATATATATATATACTGTATACATATCTATATAGATATATAGACACACACACATATATATTTATATATACATACTTATAGACAGACAGACATACAGAAACACACATCTAGAGCAGTATGTGTACAGATCTGTGTGTGACTCTTTTTTAGTCTGGCTGTATACTTCTGGGATTGTCTCATGGTTGGTGTAGATTTATTTTGTCATGGAAGTATGAGGTGAGCCTTTCAATATCCTGGATGGCAGCCATAAAATCTGTTGATGGATGCTGCAACCTCTCAAATGTCCAGAAATTTGCTTCATATTTTTTATCTGTTACACAACGGATTTGTGTTTTTCTGGCAAATTATTGAGGATTGAAGTCACTAAATAGTGACATACGTTTGAGTTTCAGACTTCATAGCCTTTAAAAACTGCATGCTAATACAAAAGCTGCTATTCTAGCAACTTTTTTGCAAGAGCAATATTTAAAATCTGTTCTTGATTTTTGGGCTTTTGTCTCCTATTATTTTTGTCTTTGTCCAGAGGATGAGACCTATGCTACAGCTACAATTTACTGCCATGTTAGGTAACACCACGGTGCCCCTTAGGGCTCATGGAATCCTGTTAGCTCTGGTATTCATGTTCATTTACACAAGTTCTGCATGCTTCTACAATTCAGGGTTGTAACATGCACCATCATGCTACAATTCCATACTTGCAATACTCTCAAAGCTGCCCCTCATAAAAAATGAGCAGCCTAAATCATATTTTTTTTTATTTTTTAAGAAGTTGAAGTCTCCTGCACATTCCCATTTGGATCAATCCGAAAATCTCCTGAAATTATTTATATCAACTCTGTGTTTGCACAACACAGAGTAACAGAGAAACTCTGCAAAACAGTGCACAGTGGTCTGGAAGAATCACCTGTTTCACTCTAATATGAATGAGTAAGTAATTTGTGAGCTCCCATCCCTTCGGGTCTGACAGAAAAGTCATTACTGCACTCCATAAGCAGGCCATGTGCACCACAGCACAAGTTAAATCCAACCCTGGCACACTGCTTCATTATGAGTTGCCTTTAGTTTTTTTCTGTGCATTACCACTATGCACTGGATGCTCTGCTAACAAATCCTGCCCATGTTCAGGATGCTCTGCTAACAAATCCTGCCCATGTTAAGGATGCTCTGCTAACAAATCCTGCCCATGTTCAGGATGCTCTGCTAACAAATCCTGCCCATGTTCAGGATGCATGGGATGTTTTTTCACCATTTGCATGCCCTACTGCTGACCATCAGCTGCATGGCTGCACCATATTTATTTAATTGTTCTTTGCATTATCCCTAGGAACTGGAAAGGGAAAATAGAGGACAGCAGCCTACAGTGTCACATACTGTCTTCCTGAATGCCAGGGGATTTTATTGGTATGCCCAGAGTGGAGGTAGTGATGTCATGTGCATCACCGTATATAATGTCAGTTAGCTTGAGCCCCCCCCCCCATGCCAATGTTAATAGCAATCTGCCTCGTGATTATGGCACCAGCTCCATCACTAGGCATGTATCCTTACCGAAAATAGAAATCCCCTCTTCCTGGAGTATATGATCTTAAAATCACTCCGTCCAGCACTCCCTCTCTGATGCCTCCATTGTCTGAGCTGCTAGTCAGTATCTGGCAGTCTAGGTCATAACGAAGGCTCCATCCCTTTATGCCACAGAGCTAAGCTATCTTTAACCTTTTTAATCAAAGAATGGGAGCCGTTTCATCATTATGACAAACAGTTCTCTGCCAGCAGTTTAATGAAACATGGATCAGCCATACACTTGGAAACAAGACATCACAGTAGAGAATTATGTTCCCAGTTAACAATTCCAAATAAAGTTCAGCAAGATAGAAGCTCATTTCTTAACTCTCCATAAGCAAATGGCAGTTATGTCCTGTTACAAATATATGTACTGTGCATTCTTTTGGAGTGATATCTTATTTTTTAATTCAGAATACATTACAATTAATTACTTTCTTGGAGACAATTTCACATTTCTTGACCTTAAGCAGTCTCTAACTTTCTTGTCAAACATGTTTGCCACAGCATATTTAAATACATTTTTGCTATTTTAAGCAAAATTCTGTTTTACTTTAGGGACTGAAAAATATTTCTTTAAAATGTTTGTGTAATCCCTGAAGAAATTATATGTGAATTATGAAGTAAGTAAGATTGAAAACCTGAGAACTTTCTTGGAATTCAAGGACAACTGTATAAACAAGTGTACTAACAGTCCTCTGCATGTTGAAGCATTTATTGCATGTGAAGAAAATCCAAAAAGGTGTGTATTCTCAACAAATCCCAAACAGGGACTAAATTAATTACACTACTAAAAAATGCACTCTGTTAAAACACTGTGTAAATTAATTAAAATAGCTTTTATTACCATCCTAGGTGTGTGTAATAGCAATTTCATCACCATTGTTGGCATGTCTTCACTTCACACACTGCATATACAAAGCAGGCACACATAATATCAAAACTCCCCAACGCACAAACTCAAACTACATACACTGTACATATGAAATGTATACACGGCCCCAAAAACAAAACTGTCCATCTGAATCAACCAGCTATAAACAGAATCTGTTAATGTTATATAAAAAATAAAATACAAAAATAACCACTATTAGCTGGTCAAAAGTGGCATCAGTAGTGAATGGACCTGGTTCTAACTATGCAGATTAATTAAAATTAAACTAATATTAGTAGAACCCTTACTACACCCAAAGCCATATAAATGTATGTGTGTGTAAGTAAAAAAATAAAAATAAATCATGCCTCAGAACTAGTGAAGACAACCAGTGAGACATGCCATTTTAAAAGCCAATGGAAATTGCCTAAAGCTTGTTTAATAGACAGTTCACTATTACCATAGTGAAGAAATTAAATAAAAAACATAGATAAATGGAACAAGTTTGGGTTTGGTTTATGTAATAAATATCTTATACTGCAGGGTTAGATAAATCTATTTTCTACTCATCCTGAAACTTGGTCTAGAATGAGATATTTCATTTTGTTATGTGCCAGGTTCACTTGTATTTCAGATATATTTATATACAATGTGCGCATGTAGTTAAATTATATCTTATCAATACATGCTTACTTTTGCATATTCAAGCTCAAACTGGATTTGGATAAATTGAACTTATGTGCAGAATGCTTTTTCTTTGTTTTCTAAAGCTGTGCTGCATACCAGTGCCTGTAGCCTGTTCAAGATGTGTATGGCTTGCAGTCTGTACAGTAAACAGAAACTAACAAAAGATGTGAGTCTACATAGTGAACAGTGCTTACAGTTACTTTTTGTTCCATGTATTGTATTCAGCAGGTCATGAGCGCTTCTTTTCTAGTTATGTATCTGTTTAATGGTAACTAGGTAAGTGCCCTGGTCCAAAATATACTTTTTAGCCATGGCATGAACACAAAGGTATAATAAAAAAGCCAAGCAAACAAATAAAATACAAATTTGTTTAAAAGACAATTGAAATCTCTTACTAGCAGGAAAGATATCAATGCAATATGATAACAAAGAACATTAGGTAAGAAAGGCCATAAAACCTTTAAAACCCTACTGAAACAGCATCTGCAAAACACCTGTCTCTGTTCTTTCTCTGCACCTTGGTAATCATATCTCTGTTACTAATCTACACCACCTTTCAAAATCTTATCTCCTCTTTACACCCTCATTCCCTAAAATCCTTCTGTGCAATTTTTCTCAAACTTTAACCTACCAAGCATGTACCCTCACACCACTACCTTTTCCTGATCTTCTCTCCTGCCTCACTCTTAAAGGTATTTTTAAATTTTAAAATATTTTCTCTTTAGAAAGGTATCCCAACTCTTCTATGTTATAAACAAGCTAATGAAGTTAACTTTTTTCCTCAAACTGCTTGTGTTTTTCTTGTTATATTATTACATTTTAATTCTGATTTTATCATAATATAATTGCAAGATTTCTTTCTTTTTTGTGCTTTGCATATTGTATTTTTCATGTTCTAAATTTCTGTGTATGTAAACATGGAGTTTTCTCCCTGGGCCTCCACTGAAAAAGGGTCTAACTTTCCTGGTCAACAAAGAGAGACAAATAAATATAGAAATATGTAAATAATTAGGTTTCCAATAACAGCCCAAAGAAGGTTTAAAGCAATATATATCACTTTACTTATGTATACATAGCTATATATCCAAACTGTAAGATGCATGTGAGTGTCTAAGACAACATAATGGTGCTAAACCAGATACAATTACTCAGAATTTAAAAACACTCTAAAGTCCTTCATGGATGGCATATACAGGCAGCATGACAAAAAATAATATGTTTATATATATATATATATATATATATATATATATATATGTATATACTTGTTGCATAAATGAAATTAGGGTATCACTGTATTTCCCTTTGTAAAATCTAGCACGGGGAGCAATAAGTTTCAAATCACAAAGGTTTTTCCTTGCCTACTGTATGAAAGCTAACACAAAGGATGTACAGCAAACAGCTTCACAATTAAAAATACTTCCTTTACACACTCTAGCATTTCATCTACATGTCTATTGAGAATAAAACAAAACTTTTTTGTTTGAAAATTAATACACATATGGAAATTATTTTTATCAATGATGCATAGATGATTTGATTTTTTTTATGTTAATGGGGCCCAAATTTGTTTCAGATATAAAAGATTTAACAAGTAACAGATTTGGATTAAAATTTTCAAAAGCAGAACAGGATAAAACATAAACTATTTAGATATTTGATTATGTGGCGTTTCTAGTCAGAAGACAAGCTTCAATAAAAAGTTTACTGGTACACAAACCTTCCTTTATGACATTAGTTTGGCACCCAGTTGAAGTGTCAGCACTCAGAATGCCAAGTGCTGACATAATAAAAAAAGATCTAAAATGCAGGAAAAGAATGAATCTTGAATATTGGTCTTCTCCTTTAAACTTTTTTTTTTTTGCAGACCCCACTGTCCCCCCATTAATTTTGGCATTACCCAGATTTTTTGAACTAACAGACTGGAAGATATGTATAGCCTCCTGAAACAATTAGTTTACTTATATATGTAGCCTTAACCTCCCTGTGTATTCAAAGAATGACCTCAAGATCCCATAAATACATTATAAAAGCTATACACTTTGTTTCCTTCTGGGACTTATTGGTACCCTTTCATATTGAATTGCATTATTAAGCTAAAGGGGATAATCACCCCCCCCCAAATCTTATACTTTGTACTTTTCTATCTTAATCAGGATCGCTTTTGCAAGATTCATTCACTAGATACATAACCTTGTATTTTTTATATTAAGGCCACCAGCCATGCATCTGCCTACTTTGCAGCATGTCACCATTGCCTTTGGGGAAATCCATTCATCACTACTGATGTAGTCTTTGCAAAATCAACATGCAAGCCAATTTTGCTTGCTAACTTCATTATAATATGTGACATAAGTATTCTAAACAAGACTCTGATCCCAGCATTACTTTCTGTGGCACTTCACGGATTACTGACTTTTCTGGAAATATTCCTCCTCTGATAGTCGTCAATCATCTGCTTCCTGAAAGGGAGGAAGTTTCCTTTTCAGTTCATCATTCTGAGACCCAGCTCATATCCTCTAATCTTTTTATACACTTCTTCCAAAATGAACTCTTAGACATGTTGGTGAAGTTCAGTCATGAGACATCCTAGATGCTGATTGTATTGATCTAGTAGTGATCCAGCCAGAGAAATGAACAAAACTGAAATAACAACATCTCTTCTGTGTGTAGCCATGTTACTGGCAACATAATTAGCATACAGAAAGTCCAGCAGCCGGTGCAACAGCATCTTTTTCAGAACATTCTATAGAAAGGAAGTAAGGCTAGCAGGCAAGTCCAATTCTTAGGCTAGCAGCTTCTTTCTGTTTACTAAAGAAATAACTATGAAGGATGTTAGTCCATTGAACACCACTAACATGTCCATTACCATAACCAGAAGCAGCTTTGTTGAATTGTGTGCCTTAACTGCTTAGAACTCTGAGTTTTTTTTACCTCTTACTTAAACAATTTCTTATCAGATCATTTGTCCCCACTGCAGACTATTGCTGGCTGTCTGTATTTTACTCCCTCATCAGTTCAGAGATGAAGAAATCACTACTAGCATTTTTGAACTTCTTTTCCCTCCATTACATGATATAATCTCACAACAAGTCCTCCTACATTCTCTAATGAATGAAAGATAAAATTATTTTCCTGTATGTTTCTTGTGCATTCTACTGCTTTTTTCCTGCATTCTGCCCCCATGTACTGTTGTTCAGGTAAGCATTTAATTTTTCATTGATAATATGGTTTAATCCCCATCTTTAACCAGGCCGCTTGTCTGCTGTTCTCACAGTTCCTCCTCCTTCTGGTACAGAATTCTTTATCGTTCTTATATATTCCTCAACTCGATCCATTCAGTTACATGTTGCCATGGTACTCACCTTACATCAAATTCCGTAAGGCAGAGAATAGTCAGCTGTCATACACTGAACATGAGATCATGTGCCACGGCATCTAGTTTTCAGTGTCATGCTTACATGGCACTGTGTGCATGAATGTGTCAAAATAAAACTTTGCATTTGGCATGTTAGTAATAAATCCGCCCCTCCACTCATCATCATTTACTTTACATTCCCATATTTCCTCTTACTTTACATTCCCATATTTCCTCTTACTTTACATTCCCATATTTCCTCGACTAAGATATGGAGATAGGTGCATCAGTCAGAAGGCAGAGGTCGTAGTAATAATGAGTCTGAAACTGACTATGGTAAACATTAGTGGAGAAATTAAAATCTGTTCATCAGCCATTATGCATATTCAATATTAAATTATCACACATTACTTTCTGATAACTGCATTATATGGTTCAGGGTTCTTGGTCAGCTGGAGTCTAGCAAGACCCGTCTGTAGGAACAGGGTCTATTGTCACCAGCTTGGCAAAGACAAGTCCATGCACTGATCCTTGTGCTGCAACCCATCTGCCTGGTCGAACTAGATGCTGGCGTTGTAGTGATCATATCTCCTCCTTTCACACAAGCCAACATCAGCCTCTGAACCTCAGCTTTCACTCATTGACTCCTCTGGTGTTCAGTTTGCCAGTCAAACCCAGCTTATTTGGATTGCATCTTATTTGGATTATAGTTAGGAATTTATCCCTCCGAGCAAGGGAACTAGCTATATATTAATATTGTTGGAAGTAAATTGTACATACTACTTTAACTGAAATATTATCAAAGTGATGACTGAATAATGAGTCCTGATTAACTGTAATCCCTACATGTTGCCCCTATATTCTGTAACATTTGTAATTTTTTACTAGACATATCATATATTAGTTTAAGGTTGATAGAAATAAAATGAAGAATGATACTTTTGGACATTTTTAATAAAAAAAGTTATTTCCATTTATTTACTTTTCTATAAATGACAAATGGTCTAGGAGAGGTGTTATATAGATGAAATTAGAAAATATCTTACAGTAATCCACAAATGTGGCAGTCCATATACTAATTAGTGCTTGAACAAGATCTGTAACTAGTCTGACCAAAATAAGTCCAAGTGTTTTACAAAAGTGTATCTTTAAAGGCTAATAAACATAAAATGAATACTAACCATTCATTTAGCCCATCACCTATGCAGGAATAAATACTTTAGATATGGATAGTTTTTTTTAATTTTGTTCATTTGGTTTCAGGTAAGGTTAAGAGTCCCTTTTCTGGGGTGGCTTGTGAGAATTGTCAGATTCATTTGCTTTGAGTAACACATTAAACAAAAGGAGCTTTAGGGAAGCAAACCAAGAGCTACATGATGAAGCCAACAAACAGCTCATATTCTTTCTCCTCTGAGCTAAATTGCAAAACAATTTGTAAATATGTATATGGTAAGACTTCAAACACACTGGAGATTTTCAGTCAGCAAATTCCATACAAATATCCTAAGCCTTAGCTAAAATTACATTTTCAAAGAAGCCACAAAACTCCTCTTTCTTAAAAACAACTGGGTAGCATGAAGACAATGCATTCCATTTTTGTCAAGCTGATTTTTTTCTCATGAGGCTCTAGTCTAGTGTTTGGAGAGAAGCCGTTTGAAACTTATTGATCTATATATATCTTTGTCCTTTTGGGTACCTATTGAATATTAAAACTTGTATTTGTGATCTGTGAGACTGCAGAACTGCAACTGGGAGTGGGGGAATATATGCTAACTACAAGGTTATGGTACACTGAAATACTCTCCTACTTTAATATATATATATATATATATATATATATATATATATATATATATTACCGCAACCAGATCTTGTAACCTGGGGCTCTTCCTGATGTGATCACAAAATGACTGTATAGTAAACTGAAATGTGATGTGTGAAGTCCAAATCACTTTTTGGATTCTGAAAGAAGAAGTGGAGTAACGGGCAATTTTGTCGTCCTTGGCACAACCTTTACCAGCATAACGTCCACCAAAATAACATGAGCAGGGCATGCTACATTACATAAGTTTCCTACATGTCATTCTGACAGTGCCAAAACAGTAGTCACCACTTCACACACCCCTTTTCACTTAAGAGAAAAGTCGTTTCGCGATCACATTAACAGTGACAGCATGTTACAAAATTTGGTTGTGATATCATGGATGAGGAGATGTTTTATTTTTCAGAAGTAGGAAGGTGTCCTTCAGTTTTGTTTGTTTATAGCCATTGTTGTACTTCTCCACAATTCCTGGAATGACTGTTTCAGTGTTGTTTTGCATTACAATGACAGCCAAAGTAAAACCGGAGAAAGTTGTGCTTAACACACTACTTTCCATTGTGCTTGGTATCTTTAATAATACCTACACTTGTGGAGACTTGAAAGGTTTCAATGTGGCCAACTGCATTCAAGCCCATGGAGAACCAGACTTTTAAAAAAAAGGACGCTAAATACGGAGTCCCGGAAACAACAGTAACTCATTCTAAGGTCATTTATCCCTTGTGCTCTCTTGTTTCCAAGTACTGACTCATGTTTGTGAAAATTGACCCAGAAAATAGGGACAGAATTTAAACATTACTCATAGAAACTTTTTAGAAACTGCAGAAATTGCTACTTACGTATTACTAACTGGTCTGCAATCTGGTTGGGATAATACGCAAGTACCACACACACACACATATATATATATATATATATATATATATATATATATATATATATGTATATAAATAGAAGGGCTGTGGGAATGCAACAAAACATTTGAAAAATGTTACAACAAATTTTAGAATTTTGCTATTAATCTGTCTGAATTGTTTATTTTCAAAATGTCAGGTTTTTGGATATCACACTTCTGAAAAGAAGCTACCATTTTCATGACATGGAATCATGATGGAGGTATTCTAGAAATAAGGGCATTAGTCTCTTTTAACCTTTTTTAAACAATATGATGAGCAATGATATATTATTGCAAAATTACATCATACATTATATGTAATACAGCAAAACAAGAGCTAATATTACTTTAGTTTGTAAGGTGAGCATAATGCCAAAATTACTAATTTGAAAAAAAAAACAAGGTACATTCCGTTTTGAACTGTGACAGAAATGGTTAAAAACACATAAAATTCCTTATTTCTGAAACATTAGAAATAGGTTTGCATGATGTAATAGTGACCTTGTTTTTTCTGTTAGTTTTCATTATCTTAATATATTAGAAGGAAGTTGCCCCTCTCTTAAAAACTGTCTCAACTATCCTTAATTTTCAAGAATTTGGTACCGATTTTCATCCCTTCTTTAGTCATTTCTTTCAAACCAGATACATGTTTTTAGAGTTACTGATGGATTAGTCTACATTTTTCAGAATTTTTTTCTTTTCTAAGGTTTGTTTACAAAAGGATAAATAAATTGTGTTGTTATGCTCTTCATTATTTTGTACATTAGGCACAAATTCTGATCTAAATTCGCAAGAAATTCAAGATAACATCCTTTGTATTTTTCTAAGAGATAACTATATGTACTTTGATGAAGATCATACATCATCACTGTCTCTTTCGATGGTACCCTTCCCATAGATATGCAATATAATTTAGTTACATCAATAAATGTAAAACTTCATCTAAGTAATCTCCGTTTTAATAGTGAAATGGTCAGAATTTGAAACAGGTTGAAGAACAGTAATTACAGAAGAAATCTTTTGGGTCAAGAAATATTAAGTTAAACAGATTGTCGTGCCTAGTGGAAAAAAAGCAATGATGCGAGTTAATGCTGACAGCATAACTAATTTTGTAAATATATCTTTTTCTCTAGTTCCCTTGCAGTTTTTTTCTGTCAATTACTTGTTGGAACTTTTCTCCTTGGGTCTCTGATGAAAACGGGCTTCTGGCCTACTTATTATTATTATACCTGGACTTCCCAAAAACACTGGGCTTAGAATACACTTTGTCAGGCTTGTTCTTCCAATGCAACTTGAATAAATATGTTTTTCTAGAAGCGCAGGGTCCTTTTCTTATGTCATGATGTCCAGTCTATGTTGGTTTTGGTAAAAGGGTCATAATGTCCAGTCCATGTCAGTTTTGTTAAAAGGGGCAACTGATAGTGTTAAGATGGATTTTCAGCTTTTAGCTGAACTTACACCTTGCTCAGCTGAGGGGGTGGCATCTCTTTCTATCATTTTCAATTTGGGCTTAATACTGGGTACACTGTCCCATTTATACTTCCCAAGGATAACTCTCAGATAGATTTATTTATTTATTTATATACATTTGTTTACTGGGTATTGTCCGAGTGGGCCAGAAGCCCGTTTTCAGTGGAGACCCAGGGAGAAAAGTTCCAACAAGTAATTGATAGAAAAAGACAGGAGAGGAAAACTACAGCAAAGTATCACATACATGGTACAAATACAGAACTATTTTATTAAATGTTGCAAGGGGGCTAGTGCACAATATGCAGGTGAGTATACAAATCATGATAACAGGAATAAACATTTTTTTTACGTAGTTGTTAGGTTAGAAGAGAGACAAACAAGTAATAGCTTGGTGTTACGTATGATATTATAAGTTGGTATGTGTAGAACGTAGATCTGTTTAGAGAAAGAGACATCGGGGGGGGTGTAATTAGCCGTGAGCTGTGCAGGAGCATAGCCACTGACTAGTGAGGTGTTCTTTTAGGAGTAGCTTGAATTTGTGGCTGTTTGGATTTTTTAGGATGTTCTGGGGACATAAGTTCCAAGTTTTGGATATTTTATTAGAGTAGAGGGAGTCTCCATAGTAGTTAGTTACCTTTAGCATTAGTTTGTCAGATGATCTAAGGGACCTGTGGTTTATTTCTTTACAAGTCTTCCCTTCTTTGGCAGCTGTCTGGACTGCCTCCAAGTATCTTGAAAATATGTGTTTTCCTAATGACTTTTTCTCTACAACATGTCTTCAGTAAATGCCTCAGCAGTGTCATATTGCCTGACATCTTGAAATAATTCCTAACTCCTCTTTTTTTACAGGAAGCTAAAAAAACACTTATTGGGCCATTTCTTTTCTTCCCTGCATATCCGTCATGTCTGAAACTTTAGTTTCTAGACAGATCTTTAAGTAATTGAACAAACAGGACTTTTAATTAATCATCAGCATGGCCCTAATTAGAACTGATGAAGCATGAATACCCTTTGGCTTTGAACTGGTTACACCTCTTAAATTTGATGTCCAACAAGAATTGTTTGCAAATATTGTGATGATTCACTAGGAGAAAAAAACACCTGCTCACATCTGAATTTTTTCCTTGTAAGTTCTACACACATTTTCTGGACAACATCTTCATTCTCTGGGATGGTGGTAAAGAACTCATCCCGGGGTTCTTAGATTATATTAATAACAGCACCGAGTTTCTCAAATTCACACATACACGTGATGACCATAACATTGCCTATACTGAGTACAGTGAGATCATATTTTGATTTCAGACACTCCTACCAGTCCCATCTCCTCTGCTGTCTACAGAGAGAGCACTTGGGAAGGACATCCCCTATAGCATTTTAATCTGCTCTGTTCCCTCCCTCTCCACAAAAAAAAAAATGTACTTATACTTTCTTGAGCTGCTCTTACATAACTGTCTTCTACCTTAATACCTTAATTCGCTGTTCTGTGTGCTTTTAAGTGTTCAAATGTTCTTATTTGATCTTTCATAAACTTGTTTTTATCATTTTTAAATTATCTGCATTTATTTAAACTGTATTTGCCTTAATATTGCTAAACACTCAAGTGTGCTAGCTTGTACTGCATTTAAAGTGTTTTTGCTACTGTCATTAGCTCATTCTTTGTAATACAGAGAGAACTTTTTGAGAAAGCCAAACCACTTAACTAAAAAAATATATATATATATATATATATATATATATAAATTCCAAGTTTGTTTTCTGCCTTTCCTGTAAGTAGTCTAATCCAGATACAGATTTGCTGTATCCAGGACTGTTTGTAGGCTTCTGTGCCCCCAAGTCTGTGTTGGAGGGACACCTTCTAGCCTTCTAGCTTATCAGTGGGAGTGGTAAGCACAAGGTAGCCTATCTACCACAAGAGTGGTTTCTGGCCTAGAAATTCTAGTTTATTGGCCGTTTGGGTCATTTTTCCATCTCTTTCAACTTTCTGGTTTAAAAGCCTGCATTTGCGTTTGTTTTCCCACTTCCCTGTAACTAGTTTAGTCCAAATACAGATTTGCTGTATCCAGGACTGTTTGTAAGCTTCTGTGCCCCCAAACCTGTGTTGGAGGGACGCCTTCTAGATTATCAGTGGGAGTGGTAAGCACTAGGTAGCCTATCTACAACAAGATCCAGATACAGATTCTTAGTTTTAGCACTTGAATTTGTTTATTCGTGCTCAACACTTGTTCAGAACTTGTTGTAAGCACTAAAACTACAAATTACTACAACACTCAACTTCCTCATTACCTAGAGGAAAACAGTTTTTGTACTTACTTTCCTCACTTGCTTAGAGAAAAACAGCTCTTGTACTCACTTTTCTCACTTGTCTAGAGGAAAATAGTTTTTTATTCAGGCATGTCCAAGGGTCAGCTCTCAGTGTTCTCTCCTGTCTATCTGATGCATCTGGGCATCTTGGGGCAATGTAGCAATTGCCTCATGTACACAGACAACCCTCTCCTCCGGGTCTATATTACATGAATGAATGATCAAAATGTCGAGTACAACATACTCAACACACTTTGATCGAACGTTCATGTAATCGGAGACCCCAAATGTTGAAATTTGGAGTTCCGAAATGATTTGGTCAGCTATCCTAGTGTGTGTAGCATGTGACGTAGACACGCTACACTGTTCAGAATGGCTAGATAAGAGGCTGCTTTGTTTAATATACCAACTCCAAGATAGCTGTACATTGGGGAAAGGGCAATTTCCCAGTAATCGCTTGTGTAAGAAGTCACTTTGCGATTACCGGGAAATTACCCTTTCCCCAATGTACAGCAATCTCAGAGTTGGCATATTTGTTTGGGGGGGTGTGGGGTGCAAAGCCCCCCACTTTGTTTTAAAAGTAGATGTGTTTGTGTAGGTTTTTAAGTGTTTGAATGGTGTAAGTGTGTAGGTGTTTGTATGCATTGGTTGTATGTGTGTGTGTGTTGTATGTTAGTATAGGGAAGGTGTGGAACGAACAAAATCTTTCGATTTTGTATTTTTCAGGGTTTTAAGGTTTTGATTACATGAACGATCAATCAAAGTGTGTGAGTATGTTGTACTCGACATTATGATCATTCGTTCATGTACTACTGATCCTCTCCTCCTACCACCCAACACTACAACCTGTGAGAGATGCACTTATCTAGCCAAACTGGAGGATTATGCTCTCTCCAACCAAGACTGAACTTGACAGTCAAGAGGAGAAGGTAAACACTTGCACCACACCACACTCATCACATAGTCCCACTAAACCTACCCCACCAAAATCCACACATAGAAACACAAAAACATTCGCGGAGGCTCCCAATAATTATCTGCACAAGCAATAGAGATCTCCAAAGCAGAAATGCAAGCAACCTCCCCCCACCAACACAACTAAATGACACATAGCCCACAGACTCAGTGTGCCACTCAGCCACAGCCCAAAAGGCAAAACAACGTACCCAACACACTAGTCATAGGTGACTCTATAGTCAGGCACACTGATGTCCCACACACCAGTATAAACAAGAAGAAGGTTACTGTCAGCTGCCTGTCAGGTGCCAGGATCCGGCACATAACCCATGCACTCAGGTCACTCCACAACAAGTACAAATATGACTCTGTGATTGTACATGTTGTTGTGAATGACCTGAGACATACCTCCCTGGACTACATGAAAAAAGACATGGAAGAGCTCTCCGATCTTGTAGCCCAGGAAGGTATGACCCTAGCCCTGAGTAGCATCCTACCATTGCCCAGAATGATACAGCAGTACAAGGACAAAAGGATCGACTTCAACAGTTGGCTAAGCTTCTGGTGTCATTCTAAGGGTTCCAGTATCTATCTGCCTGGGACAACATGGTCGACAGACCACGATGCTTTGCCAGAGATGGCCTGCACCTGTCACCCCTGGGATTCCAGGTACTGGCAAAGGCTCTTGCCACCCCTATAGTGCCTTTTTTAGGCAAGGTTCAAATGACAAATTCACCACTGTGACAGGAACAGGCAAGCAAAAACTGAAGATAATGCTACTCAATGCTAGAAGTCTAAATCTCAAAATGCACTCACTCGAGGCACACCTTAAAATGGAGAACATTGATATCTGTGCAGTGACCGAGACCTGGTTCAAGGCTCCAGACAGCACCCCTGCATTACCAGGCTATAACTCATACCACACTTTTCGGCCATCTAACCTGGATCGGAACACCAAAGGCGGAGGAGTGTCCATATTCATTAAGGATATCCACACCTCCAGTCTAGTTACTCAGCATAATGCATCTGAGGTTATCCAAGTGCAAATAACTCTGGGCAAAACTGCAATCCAAATTGAAGCTTGCTACAGATCCCCCACTATGCCCCAGGATTCCCACTCCTCTTTTCTTGATATACTGGAAAATATTAGGGTTCAACCAAACACCCTAATATTGGGCGATTTCAACTACCCCACCATTAACTGGGAAAACTACTCATGTACCAACTCCTTTGCTCAGCATTTTCTGGAATTCATAAATTCCAATGCCCTGGATCAACTTATCCACACCCCCACCAGGGGCAACAATATCCTAGGCCTAGTCATTACCAGCATGAGTGACTGGTAGTCAACTCCTTGTTGGTCAGATCTGACCATAAGCTAATCACCCTAGATATCCACATCCTGCCCCCACACCCCATTAAGGAAACCACAGTAAAACATTTCTCCAAAGCCAACTTCATGCTTCTTAAGACAGAAGTGGTGAACTTCATGACACCCATGCAGATGGACAATACAGTTACGACTGCTGAATCCTACACAAATGCAGTCTATAAGCACTTACACGAGTGCGTAGATCGTGCTATCCCAAACAGAACCAAGATGCTAGCCTCCAAAAAAGGGAAGCCAATCTGGTGGTCTCCTGCCATAAACAAACTCTACAACAGAAGGAAGAAACTGTTGCGAAAGAGAGTAAAATCCTATGAGTGGAGGAGCTCCCTGGTCAGCCTCAGAAAGAAGCTGAGATCCCTTATAAGATCCTCCAAAGCTAGCTATGAAAACAAGATCACCAATGATTTTAAGGACAACCACAAAGCATTCTCTAGCTATGTCAAGAATCTCAATGGCAACACTCAGATCTGCTCTGAGTTACAGCACGATGGCACAAAAATCACAGAACCAACTGATATTGCCAACATCCTGGCAGATAGGTTCAGTGCTAACTTTAAACCCCTCTCACCCCCTAAAAGGCCCATATCTATACAGGAAGAATGCACAGTCCCTGTAATCACAACTACACAGGTAAAAGCAGCACTCTCTAAAGCCAAAAACACAGCATCCATGGGACTAGACAACATCCAAGGCTGCGTTTTACACGAACTTCAGAACGAACTGGCTCCCCACCTAAGCACCATGCTCAATCATAGCCTCACGTCAGGCTTTGTGCCCACTGAATGATGCACAGCAACAGTTATCCCACTCCACAAAGGGGGAGCCACCATTGATCCTGGGAACTATCGCCCTATTAGCCTGACGAGCCTGGTCTGCAAGGCCATGGAACGTATCATCACGGAATTCATAAACAAAGACATTGGTAACCTCCAAACTCTGGACTCCACCCAGTTCGGGTTTGTGAAAGGCAGATCATGCCTCCTGAACCTGGTCAATTTTTTTGAGGCAGTCACCAAAGCAGTAGATGAGGGTAAGGTGGTTCACACAGCCTATCTTGACCTTGCCAAGGCTTTCGACACCATCCACCATTCTGGAATTATAGCTAAACTCATTAAACTTGGTATAAATCCCTATGTCACAAGATGGGTTGCCAACTGGCTCACTGACAGAACCCACACTGTAAAAGTTGCAGACCCCAAATCTGACTTCAAACGAGTGACAAGTGGAGTACCACAGGGTTCAGTCCTGGGACCTCTCCTATCTACTTCTCTGAAGTACAGGCTAACACAGAAGGCCTCTGGCTAACAAAATTTGCAAATGACTGCAAACTAGGAGTTATAGTCGAGTCCCCAAATTATGTGAACGTCCTACAGAAGGGCCTCACTGAGACAGATGCCTGGTGTCAGAGCCATAACCTCAAGCTCAGTGCCAAAAAGTGCATTGTTATCCCCTTTGGTAAAAACTCTGTACCCATGAACTACTACATAGGCGGCAGTCTTCTTAACGCCAAATGTGTGATAAGAGATCTTGGGACCCAGGTGGACAGTAGTCTCTCTTTTGATAATCACATTGCCACAGTAGTCAGGAAACCTTTCTATGTGGTGCAACTCATCACAAAAGGGTTCTCATCCAGGAAAAAAAGAGGTAATTGTTCCCCTCTACGAGACACTCATTAGATCCGTTATAGAGTACTATGCCCCTTTTGGAATGTACCTCACAAGACATCTGCAGCAGCTGGAAAAGCCACAGAAGTACCTCACAAAGAGGATTACTGGCTTCAAACAGATGCCCTACACTGACCATCTCAAAAAACTCCAGCTTTACTCTGTAGCATATCGCCTACTCTGAGGTGATCTCTGCCTAACATATAAAGCTATGTTAAACCAAGAGCTGTTGGACATGCTACACCTAAAGAAATCCCAATCCCTCAGAGCTACACGCTCTAGGGACCTAAACCTTGTCACCACAATAAACAGGACAATGCTGGAGGGATAGATTTCTGTCCCAGAGACTTCCCATACTCTGGAACAAGCTACCCATCTATGTCAAGCAAAGTTCCTCATTAACACTCTTGAAGAAAAATTTTGATGAGTGGATGGGAAATAGGAAATACACCCTGGGGATCACTTATGTGGCTTTTCTTGACAGGGGAACAGGAAATTAACTTTCTTGGGTTGGCGTAAGCCAGGGAACTTTGTTGGCTAGGCTTGCTTAGGCCCTTGGGCCTATAAAAGACACAACTAACCAAATGGGTTAAAGATCCACAGAAATTCCACCTACTCCAACAGCTTTCTTCATTTCTCCAGCTCCCACCTGCTATCCCCAAAAAAGATTTGTGGTTAAAAGGCAGTTCTTTAGAGCTGCAAGGATGGTTATCCTGGATGAAGCTTTTTAGGATGAGTGTTGTATGTTGAAAGACATGTTCAGGGTATGGGGGTACCCAGTCAACTCCATTGATAATTTTATGGACGAGGTCATCAACAATTGAGAGCAGAGGGATGCTGTCCTGATTTGAAAAAACAAAATGAATGTGTCTGACAGTGATAACGATATTCATGACACCCAACCCATTATTCACTCTACTATCAAGTGGCTTTTAAAAGTGCTTTTATCATCATTTTATCAATGGACAGCTAAGCAATTAAAGACATTCTGGTGAAAAACTGCCCAATTTTGAGTATTGATCAGGTGGTGAGAGAGAATGTGGAGGTATACCCACAAATTGTCTAGAAAAGGGGGAAGAACCTCAAGGTATTGCTGGAAAGAGGGATAAATATACCCAAGTTGAAATCAAGCAACAAAAATTTTGGTATGAGTAAGTGCGGTCACTGCTCCCAATGCCATCATATGTTCATATTTTGATAGACAAGAAGTGCACCATTGCTAATAACATTATTGCAGTTAAAGGGCACTATGACTGCAATACACAATGTATGGTGTAATGCACACTTTGCTCAGTATGTCCTTATTTTTACATTGGCAAGACTGAGAGAAGATTCAGAGAGAGGGTCTATGAGCACTGAGCCTCTAAGCCATGATAGCATTTCACAAACATGCACTTTCAGAGACATATCTATCAAAGGGATTTTAAACATTGCCAACATCAGCTAAGCAGGCGTGCCCACAGCTGGAGCTTTTCCAAAACTGGCCAGTCACAAATAAGTGCAGGAAATGAGGCATATTTAATCTCCACAGGGGGGAATACTTGCTATAACTGGTTGTAGCTTCCTTCTGCAGTCAGCATGGCTGGTGTAGGTGAGGGCACTCAATTTAGAGCGCAACGCTGGGGCATCCAGGAGTCCAAAATTATGGTTTGACTCCTCATCCACAAACATGAGCAAAGACTCCTGCAAGGCCAGTACCAGGGTACCCAATATAAAACGGAGGCCTGGAACAGTCTTGCCTGTGAGCTCACCAGTGCCACTGGCATTCCTCGGACTGGTGAGCAGGTCAGGCACCATTATTCTGACCTGAAGCGGTGCAGGGGGGATGAACTGGACCAGTGGATCCAGGAATCCCATAGGATGCCTAATGCTCCAGTACTGAGTAAGTAGCCATTGTATTAAGTAGTTAAGAATTGCCATGCTTGTCTATACTGTGGATAGGTATGTCTCAATATCACTGCATTTACTTCACAGCTGCATGTGACCGGGCTATGAATCTGCAAGCCCATGAAGATAGGCTGCTTCATGAGGCAGGTTAGTAATGATTCTGCATGTACTGTTATATAAAATAAATGAGACAGCCTTCAAAAAGTGTTTTAACCCAGTAAATAAAGGTGTAATAATCCTTTAATAAATGTATAATTCCTGGAGTGTGTCTGTGTCATTTTCTTTTGATATGTTGTTGTACTATTGCATTCTACAAATAGTAGTGTTGTATTAAGCAGTGCCAACCCACACTTGGGTAGGCCAATATAACATGGATGAAGGGAGTGCCAGTAGCTTTTATGCATATTTACAGCCCTCAACTGTTGGTTCATACCCAGCATGTACAGGTTAATCTGGCACATGAGTAGCTTGGTATTGTGTTCCCCAGAAATGTCAGTGTGCTGCCAGAAATGTAGGGAGCTGTCAACATATAACTGATACTTTCACCTGAACATATGTAGATAATTATATGAAAGTAGAACTGTCAGTGTACCATCTTAGCAGTAGTGTGTGTGAGCAATTCTCAAAATATGTTGCAGTAACATCTGCATATTGGACAGTTTGTATGTAAGATACAGCTCATGTATATAATGATCTAGCAAAATCCAATTGCACAATATAAGGACAATGGGTAGTGTAATAATACATGTAAGGGACATACAACTGCAGTTAATAGGAATGTAGTGACAACTAGAAGGATATACAAGTTGTTAATTGAGCTATCTTTTTCTACCCTACTGTATGTGCATAAAAAATGCAACTCCACACCTCAATCAGCATGTCTAATCTCAAAACATTTGTTGGGGCATCTGACCTATTGGTTTATAAATATTTACATTTATTTCTATGCATGTGCCCTGTTAAAATACCACAATATTGGTGGCATGTTGCCATCAATTATACCTGCATGCTGTTGTAATGTCCACTATTGTTCTATATATGCATGTGCTAAGCTTGCTTTTCAACTGTTGAAAATCTGGTGTGTTGGTTAATGGTAATACTTCTGCATGCTGTTATAACTAATTGGGAATGCTGTTGACTGTTACTAACCCATATCTTTATTAAACTCTCCAAAACAAAGTTCGTATGGGAAGGCCGGTCCCAGCGGACCCACCTGTCCCACCTCAGCTGGCCATGGCACCTGGCACCAGCAGATTCGGTGCCCAGCCTGGGACCTCCTCCTCCACTGGCCCTGTGCCACCTTTGGGTGGAAGCACTGCAGGGGATGGGGCTCAGCCCCCCCCATGCAAGCGTGAGCGGAAAGGCACCTATCACCCTTCGTAGGGTCCAGGCTGTGGTGCATAGAGAGATTAAACGTTCTGTTGCAGAACCTCTATGCCAGCTTGAGGCCCGAGTGGCACAACTCATGGGTCAGCCTGCCCTCCTACACAGCCCCCAGCATAGCCACCTTCTGGGCCGTGAAGTGCAGTGGTCACTGCCCATGGGTGGGGACCTCAGTCCCACTGTTTCCATCTAGGAGCTCATGGGCTTGTGATTTCCAAACATCCCTCCCCATCAAAGGTGTTCACCCACCACATGTATCGTATACCGCTCCTGTATGCATCTTGTTTGTTTTGTCTGTTTACCTCCCCAAATATACCTACTTTCCCTACCCCACATTCCACTTTCACCTGAAAAAAAAGGGCAATCTGTTCCCAAAAAAAAAAAAATTACACCCCATACATAGCTGCCCATTTTGCACACATGTCCACTGGACACATGAAATGCTATTTAATTGGCATTACAACATACTTTGTTGTTCTCACCCCTCTCTCAGGGGTTGAAGGGTTCATATCTACCTCCAAATTTATTGCATATGCACAGCTGTTGCTGTTGAAGAAATGGGCAGCTATGGACCTTCCCTACACCCATCCTGCACATCCCGAGCTATTTTTCATACTGTCTTTCCCTCTTTGTGCCCCTTTTTCACCACTTTCCTATCTCCCCATTTTTCTTTTCTTTCAAAGAAATTAGCGCGGGGGTGAGCAGGAGTAAGTATTATTAAGGAGTAGTGAGCAGGTTTGCGCGGGTTTATGCTTGTTTGCACTTGGCTAAGCAATGTGAGGCATTGTGCAAACCCACTTACAACTGTTTAAAAGTACCTTAGTCAATCTGTATGTAAGGGCCCTTGTTCTGCTCAGGAACAAAATAAAACATCCCTGTACGTCTCGAACCCCAGAACTTGCACACACTACACAACATGAAGTACCACTAAGCCACGGTAGATATACATTACGTTGGTGCTTAAATAATTATATCATGCATCAGAATGAGTGAATGTAAAGGAAAATTAGGAATACCATACCACACAACTTGTTCTGTGGATGTTGACCAACAGTTGTTGTGGGATTACATTACATGACTGTGATAAGAGAAGATGCCATTCTAGCAGGAAATAATGTTACACCATCACCTTACAACCCCACACAGTATCACAGCAGGACAAACACTGGCATATCTGTTTAGGGCAGAGGACAGAGGCAGAAACACAGAGGCATATTAGCCTTTCTGCTGTTACACACTGTGCAAATAGCTTTGGAAGGAGTTTTGGAAACATACCCTTATGTAGGAATAAAACACTAAAATACAAATGGATGTAGCCATGTACTGGTAGCAACCAACTGTAAGAATGCCATTGCTCTATTGGTGAAAAGACCTGTGTGGTGCACAGACAAAAAATAACAGGCTATTCTCTGGCTATCAAGTGGATAGGTCCACAGTTGGGAGTTACACAGACAGACTACATTCCTTGATAAAGTAACATGTACACAGCAACCCTGTAAGTCCAGCAAGATAAAATGCACACAATACTACTTATGCTCTCTGTACTTCTGCAACCCTACCCAAATGTAGAATATACCTGTGTGTGCAGGGTCTACCAAGGACGTAGGTAAGCATACTCACAGTACTGAAATGAGTCCAGTTTTTCTGAGCAGCTCGTGCTGTCAACCCTAAAAAAGCACAAACTGTTTAGAACTGAGTAAATGAATATTCACAGCATAGCAGTTCACAAACAATTCTTGTGCCAAAGGAATACATCTCTATAACTAGCTTTGTATGGAAGTTAATTGTAACAGCTGAAAAGAAAGTACATCTTTCCATGTATCTTGGGGTAGCATTTTGAGGGGTGAGTACATTTCTACACTGACAAGTGGGTACTGGAATCAGCAACATTAGGTCTGAGTACAAAATATAAATCTCTGGCTACACACCTGGCTTCTGATATAAGAACTATTTCAACCTTCTGTCTTAAACAATGATGTCCATACCAAACAAGGATGATCTCCATCTTGGAAAGCCTAAAGGGCCACGCCTACATGAGTCAGCAATTTATAGTACTGGGTAAATATGACAGTGATTACTTCAATTACTACACAGCAGGCTGCATGCAGTTAGCAAATGGCAGACACTAATTGGTGCAGATGCCATCACATGCTCATTTGCAATTCCTACAAAAGCAGGCTGCAATCTATGCCAACAAACTCAATCAGTCTATTGCAGAGACTAACAGAGAGAGAGAAAAGGAAAAATAAATATTACCAAATTATACAAAGGAAATGTATGTGACACATATGTATTTACTGGCATGTAGTAGATGTTATTGAAGAGTAGTCTACATAATGTGAAACATGCATATGTGGCAGCAGCATTTCTTTCTGCACAGATGTTTTGCTTAACTACTGCTATGGACAATACTGTGTGTACCTGTGGGCAGTGGGACATACCTGTGAAATGTGTAGCTCAGCATTAAATGTCAAAGATCTGATCCATGTTATCTGTGTTATATACGGTAGTGTGGCCAATGGCTGTTGGGGTATTAACGCTGACATTATATAAACTTGGGTGTGACAGAACAACACATGCATGATAGTCATATTAAAGTGTAGCTTAGCATTGGCAAGTGCTGTAGCAGTCTAGTATGCGTATCTAACATATGTTGCCATATATACCCCCCTAATGTTAGTCTGTGTTCATATGTGACATCTGTTTGTGTTGCAACAAGGCCCAACAGTTCAGCTGTGAGGTCCAGGGATTTACACACACATGGTCCACACTGTTGTATGCCACACACATACAGAGAAATATATATGTGTCATACATATTCACATCTGTATATGTGCATAGAGCAGGGGACATATTGCAACTGTTTGCGAAGGGGTGATATATATGTTGGTGAAGGTTAGTATGCGCATATTTGTATGTAGGTTTTAGTGTGTGACAAACAAGACAGCATACAGTGCTGGTATATGACATGTGGTGGTTAAACACTGTGGGTGGTTCATTCAGTTTGCAATGTTAAAGCCAGTAAGGCCTGTTAAAGCTACCTGGGCTGTGAACACCTTCAATGCATTTATCCCAAGATGGTGCAATGCTATTACATCACTGTACACCTTACATCATTTGTATAATTGATATTCTCACTATGAAAGGTGAATTGTACATGTGCATATATATATATATATATATATATATATATGTAGACAAATGGATGTGTAAATGTATATATATATATATATATATATATATATATATATATGTGTAGACAAATGGATGTGTAAATGTATATATATATATATATATATATATATATATATATATATATATATATACATACATATATATATATATATATACATACACATACACTCATACACACCTACATTGTTGCAATAGATTCTCTGTACTGTTGACTGACTGTGATGGTCAATATGTTTGTGAATACGTCAAGGATATGTATCTGTGCGATAGCTTACTGGGAAACTGTTTATTTTATGGTATTCTGGGTCCTTGCTTTGATCCTAGCAAAAGCTGTGTATTCTGTTGCTAGGCAGAACAAGTGCTATTGCATACAGTGTGATTAAGTCCCTTGGTTTTAACTAGGGTGTGTCATTGGAGGCTAAAGCACTACATCTATGATTGTTGATTGGTACCGATTTTGAAAGCAAATCCTGTGTGTACTGCAGTACTAATTGAAGCTCTGGGCCTGTACAGCAAAGTATGGTGTATGTCCACATTGCTTGCATCTACTGTTTTGTGTGGTCTCTGTATTCATCACAGATTACATTTCTCAAGATTAAGGTTGTGTAAGTACTGACACACAGTACTGTATAGTACACACTGAAAGCATATCTGGGTTGTCATACCTTTGTGTCCTGTAATTATGTCTGACGTGTGTGTGGGTATGTCTGTAACATGTCCTTTGACATATGTGTGGTAATACATATAACTATGTATCTAGCAACATTCATAGTGTACTACAGCAGTATGTGACCTATATTCCCAATTGTACACATATTTTAGCCACAGGTTTGGCATTAACAAGCTGTGTGGTATAATATTAATACATTTACTGGACCTTACACTGATTGTGATGGATGATATATTTCTTTACACATCAACCTGATGTATATCTGCTGTGGCTAGGTGGTGCATCATGTTGCATACAGTGTGACAGGTACTCTTTTATAGCCTTATAGAGTGATTTTATTTTGTTGCTGTGCAGAACATGGTTCACTGGATAGAGAGTGAGCAAGGCACTTTGAAGCAGTTGTGGGGTGAGCAGTGATAAGTGGCAGTTACAGTGTTTCACTCTTGGTTAGCTTATAGGTTGCTAAACTTTCATAAGCTGTGCTTACCCTTCTGAAAACCCACTTGCAACTGCTGAAATGTGCCTTATTCCATCTGTAGTCCCTGACCTTTGTTTTGGCTAGTAACAAAATGAAAAGCATTTGCTAGGAAAAAACCCACAACCATTCACATCACAGCATAAGTGATTTGCCACTAAGCCATCTCAGATAAACATATCATTTATGTATTCACAAACATAACATCCAGTACAATCATACAACACTACAGAAAATGTACTCCAACATGTAGATGTATGTGTGTGAGTAATTATTGTAATTTGTGCTCAGGTGCAATATATTGTATTATGTATGTAAGTATATATATATATATATATATATATATATATATATATATATATATGGCAGTTCAGTGATATCTGTACTGTATAATGTTAAATGCGCCATATGACTTGCTCAGACATATTTTGGCATTTATGTCTTCCAGGGATCATGGCCCAACACAGGAACCCAACCTACAGTGGGGCTGAAGATATCATCACTAGCATTATGATTCAGCAGTACCATTTACTGTTTTCATGAACCAGCAGCAGCGTACTGCAATGTGGCAAGATCTTGTCCACAGGGTCAATGAGGTAGGCCTGCACAACCGCACATATGAGCAGGCATGCCACCACTGCAGTGATCTTCTCCGACATGTCCGTCAGAGTGCCACTGCTGTGCGTACGGAACAGTTTGCAACAGGGGGTGGTATTAGCATCCATCCTCCCCTCACCAGAGTGGAGGAGCTGCTCATGATCCTGGTGGCACCTGCCCAACAACAGCAGCAGACATACACCATGATGGAGGTTGGAGAAAAAACAGCAAGCACACATGGAGCATGCAGGTAACATGGCATATCTGTAGACTACTGTTATCTGTATTGGTAGATCATGCATATGTGAGATGTGGAGTGTGTAGTTCAAAGATGTGGAGCCTGTTGTGCAGTACTGATCATTTGGAACATAAGCTGTAGCTCTGTGAATGTAAACTGTTGTTGTACTGTAAGATTGCAAACACACAGTAGCAATGCCACAGTTGTGGCCACTGACAAACTGTCTCATCTCTATGTAGGTACCTCTGGGGTGATGTCAAGGCAGTGGACAGATGCTGGTGAGTGTGTTCTACATTTATTATTGGAAATAAAAAGTGCATGTCATAGTTAAGGTGTAGGCCATGTACACATGTAACACACCTACCCATAATATATGCTGTGCATGTTTGGTGTAAGAGCAGGCACATCTTACTAATGTGATTAGCAGCCTCAAACACATGCAATACCCAGACCATCTCAAACAAATGTGGCTACACTGTAGTGACCATTGGATAGGCACAGTTGATACTCAAAATGCACATAACATACACATCTATGTCATGCACAGAGAATTTTAACATGCTACACATAAAGGATTCCCACACCCTCTGTAATGACACACTCCAGTATCCAAAATCTCATCCACACATTACACAGAATATACCTGAGGGGTAGAGGCCTATCTTGGGGCATTAAACACTCTGCAACACACTACAAAGTCATGGCAAGGAATGCTCCTTATTGGCCTCCTTATGAAATCACGTAACAACTAATTGTGAAATGGTGAATTTAGCCAAGGTAGTACAGTTCCAGCACAGCATGTTTTGTGCTGGTTTGTGAAACATTTATAGCCTTGAGTGACCACCTGATGCCTCATGATGATGGCCTATGGTGCTATACCCCATTCAGTTATTGTAACCACAGTACTACACATAGCTGTCATTGCTACACACCATAATGATGCATGTGTGCACACATATGCACCTCTAAACAGTATGCATACCAATCACCATTTGCACAACTGACACATATATGTCTTGTGATGCTATTGAGTGGCTAGGTCATATGACACATATTGGGTATGTGTAGTGTTTAAATATGCAGTTGTGATTTAGCATGCCATGTCATGGATGAGACTGGCATGTCCACAATATGATCTACACTCACCATACGTACCGTACATTGGGTATGTGGCCGAATGGTATTCTATCAGTTATCCATGCACCACTGATGATGTTGTGTGAATACTCATCATGCATGTGCTAAAAACATGTTCACAATTATTTTCTAAAGACACAGAGGCTGTAATCAGCATTGGATACCTATCTGACACACAGATACACATCCAGCAATGGTATGTACACCTGTGGGTTATGGTGCACAGTACATCACATGAATACCTGCACAGCAATGTTGTGTCCCTGTATGCATTGTGTTTCAGGGGGAGGGCCATCACCGAATAACAAAACACATGCATCAAAGCCATGTATACTGTTAGTAACAAGGATTGACTACACTTGCACTGCATGCTGTTGACAACACATGTCCTGCATGCTGGCAGGTGGGATATGAATGTTTTGCTTGTTTTACTGTACTCCACCATCACCTGCTATTGTGTATGTTCTGTGATTGCTGGTGTTGTGTGTCTGCTTTCAGGAGGAGTGTATTTTGTGTGTGTACATATGTGCATGTGGTCTGAAGTCATGTTCAGATCTTAAAGTGTGTTTCCTGTTTTCCTCTCACATGTGGCAAGGTGGGGCTAGCTCAGTACAGCAGGGAACCTGATGTCACTGACACAGAGTGTGATCATGAGGATAGGTGTGTTGAGGTACAGGCAGGTTTGTCAGGGTCTGTTGCTGGGCCACCAGTTGACAGTACACAAGTGTCCACCCCATCCATGCACACAGTCATACTGCCTGTACATCCATCATCACCATTGACCTTAGCTGAGGGACAGTGTACGGTTGACACTGGCCAGGACAGTGTGGTATCTATGGCACATGTATCAGGACACAGCAGCCATAGCCAGATGTCTGGAATGGCACCACATAGGCAGATGCTCAGGGGTTGTCAGAGCACTGCTGGTCATCATGCCCCTGGCAGACGTGCCGCTCCTCTTTCTACCACACACATGTTCTAGGCTGTCATGGAGGCACAGACATGAATGGAGTGGTACACCAGACAGGGGCTAAATGCACAGAGGGCTCATTATACCTCTGTAAATGACAGTATCCATGACCTAGCAGGTGCTATACGTAACTACACTGAGGTCATTGATAGGCGTTGGGGTGAGACATTGGATCTCCTCCACAATGTCATGTCCATGTGTCAGGACTGTACGGGATGGTTGAGATGTCAATGTGGATGTATGCCAGCAACATCACCTGCTGGAGGTCAATGTGGATGTCCAGCAAGTCACAGCCGCTCCTGTAGTGCCAGTACCAGCCCCATCAATGCTGGGGGGCTGTCCATAGACCGTCCTAGCAGACCATGTGCACGTGGCTCTGGTCAGACCCAGCAGGGACCTGAATCCAGTGGACATTTGTCAAGCTCTGAGGATAGTACCCAATCTGGATTAGTACCTGATACTGTCTGTTTCACCCCTGCCAGGTACATGTTTCATATCCATGGCCAGAGATGGCGATCTGTAAAGCCTGCCAGGTACAGTCTGTAGCTGTCTCACAAATCCCTGTATATGGCAGCCACATGGTGGAACTGTGTGCATGCAGACAAACACACATAAACCAGAAACCTAGGGCAAACACATACCCGCACACATGACAACATTGGCCCATAACTGTACTCAAGGCCCTCACAGACACACACACACACACACACACACACACACACACACACACACACACACACACACACACGTCGATTGTATGGCTCAGTGTAGGCCACTGGCAAACCAACACACCCTGTGCATATGATGAAACCTGTGCCACCCCCTGTCATCTGTAACATTGATGCAGGAACAGGCTAACATGGTGCTGATGCACAGGGTGACTTGAATAAAGTATAGCAATGGTTGGATGTGTAGCATGTTGTCAGCAGTAAAGTGTAATGATATCCTTGAAGGTGTAGCTGAGCAGGCATGATGCATTAAAGCTGTAATTAGCAATGTTGTATTGTTTTCGCCAGTGTTTATTCCAGTTGTGTTTTGTTTGCCCATGTGCCACTTGGCTGATGTGTATAGTTGTGTCAGCATGCATTATACAGTGGACAGTAAGTGTGGGGTGTGTGCAACACAGGTTTGCAGGTGTCCATTTGTGAACATGGTGGATGTGCACTGTCTGCATGTACATGCATATTGGACACATGGGTAGGGTGACATGCCCTGTATTGGCCAGTGTTAACACTCTATAGTGTCTATTGGTGGTCAGTATGCATTGTACTACACACATTTTGGAACTTGAGTATGCATGTGTGTGTATGACATAGGTTGACACTGTGCTGTGGGTGATGCTGTTATTGCTATCTGTCATTGGTTTGTATTATTAAGGTTAACACTGTCCCAGCTGCATAATCCTTTAGTAATGCACACTGTTCACCTACAGGGTTGTATGGACTGTGCTATCATAAACACAAGAAATACTCACTTGTACAGTAAAAGTGCATTAGTCTCATGGACCCCTGCCATAAACTAAATATATAATAAAAGGTGTGAAGTTGTACCAAAAAAGAGTTACATACCAAGAAGGGATAACCTCTCTGGTCAGTATCATTGGGAAAATACAAGCCCTCATTAATCATACAAGGCAAGCTTCAAAATACAAATTGGCAAGGATTCCAAAGACAACACTAAAGCTTTATTTAGCGTTGTTTATAATCTAGAGGGGAAATCTCAGATCGGGTCAGAGTTAATGTAAATGGTCACAAAGTTCACTTATCTGAATGACATTACAAATACAGACAGTTTGAATCCGGATTTCACCACCCTGTTTTTACACAAGGGCCACATTTCCAGACCTGAAGAATGTAAATCCTGATGATTCGCAGACACTCTGGTTAAAACATCTCTTTACCAAAGTCCAAAGCACAGTGGCAGTGGTACTGGATAGTGTCCCTGGCTGTGTCATACACAAACTGACATATGAAGTAACCAATCACCTAAACACTCTGTTCAGATGCAGCCTCTATACAGGTTACATACTTGTGGAATTACGCACAGTAATGGTGTTCACAGTCCACAAGGGTTGAGCTACAACTTCTTCTTCTTATTGTTTTCCTTTTGGCTGCTCCCATTAGGGGTCGCCACAGTAGATCATCTGTTTCCATTTCTTCCTGCCCTCTGCATCTTGTGCTGTCACACCATCCACCTGCATGTCCTCTCTCACCACATCCATAAACCTCATCTTAGGCATTCCTTTTTTCCTGTTACTTGGTGGCTTCATCCTTAGCATCTATTTTACAATACACTCTGCATCTCTCCTCAGTACATGTACAAACCAACGTAATCCTGCCTATCTAGCTTGGTCTACTAACCTTCAAACCTGGGCTGACCTTCTAATATACTTATTCCTAATCCTGTCCACCCTCATCACACCCAGTGCAAATGTTAACATAATTTGATTAAGGGTAGAGCTACAACAGATCCTGGAAACTCTCACCCTATAAGCCAGACAAATGTTATCTGGAAGGCTATGGAGAACAGCATTATAGAACTCATTAACAGAGACATTATGAACCTGCAAACACTGCAGCATACCCACTTAGGTTCTCTAAAGGCTAGATCATGGCTCCTACACCTAGTAGACTTCAAGCCAGTTAACAAGGCTATAGGTGAGGGAGGGGAGGTCCATACAGCCAAGCTATAGCTCACCCAGCAATTCATACTCATCCCACATTCTGGTATTATACATAACCTCAACAGGCTGACCATAAACAACTGTTAGATGATGGATTGACAACTGACACACAGATGTAGGACACACAGTAACATTTGCAGCCTCCATGTACAATTCTATGCCAGTAACAAGTGGTATTCACCCGCACTCAGTCCTGGGACCACTCCTGTTTGGCATATAGCTTTCTTAGGTGCAGGAAAACACAGTAGGGATATGTCTGCCCACGTATGATGAAAATGCATACTGTGGGCTATACTTTATTCTCCAGATGACACATACATCCTCCAAAAGGGTATCATAGAGACAGATACCTGGTGTCAAAATCATTCTGTAAAGCTATAAGCCAAAGAAAGCATAGTTATCCACTTTTAGAAAACAAAGTATCCCCAGAGTACCACATAGGTAGTAGCCCCAAAATGTGGAACAGGTACTAATGTATACATAGAGCCATGTGTTTAGTCATCTCTCCTTTGATAATCACATTACCAGAGGGTTTTGGAAATCCCTCTGTGGAGCACATAAGCAATAAAGGGTTTGCATGCAGATAACAGAGGTTGTTGCACACCTATAATGATTAGTCATCTTTGCCAGACTTTGCTTGCTTTGGAGCAGGATTCAAATATACCTCAAGCATAAACCCTCACTCACACTCCAACAGAAACCGTGATGAGTGGATGTGAACCAGAAGACATAGCCCAGGGATCACTGCAGTGGCTAAGCTTGTCACAAGCATACAGAAGTGACTTAAGGTCTGGAAAGTGCCAGCACGCTCTGGCAAGTCTAACAGATGCTTTCATGGAGAAAGCATAGTACCCAGCTATGAAAATATTGAGGTCACATGTATGTATATGGCTTTGCCCCACAGCTACCTTACATGTGTTATGCACATACAGTTGTCATTGTGATATGTAATACACTAGAAAAATCAAAACCCACTCCACATTGACCAACGATGTCACACACTCCTGGAACACACACACACAGTTAGCAAGTGCGGGATTCAAACTCCTACCAAACTACATTATGATATTACAGCAGTAAACATTTACACAACACACTATACACATTACTGGGATTTCACCTTCCCACAGGTGTATGTTTAGGATGGTGACATCATCAGACTTGACAAAGATGAGGATATTACTTTTAAGGGGTGTGAGTAGTCTCCAAAAAGGTTGCTCTCTCCCCAGGGACAGACAGACAGACACACACAGTTGGCAAGTGCAGGATTTAAACTCCTACCTAACTACATTATGATACTACAGTAGTACACATTTACACGACGCGCTATACACATTACTGGGATTTCACCTTCCCACAGGTGTATTTGTAGGATGGTGACATCATCAGACTTTTCAAAGATGAGTATACAACTTTTAAGGGGTGTGAGTAGTCTCCAAAAAGGTTGCTCTCTCCCCAGGGAGAGAGACACACACACACACACACACACACACACACACACAGTTGGCAAGTGCGGGGTTCTTATTCCAAACTAAGTACTTTTTTTTACACTTCAGCAAGCAATATGGAGTTACAGGGTGCAATATAGACATTACTCGCTGACAGTTTGCCCAAAGGGTTTTTTCACATTTGCTAACCTCAGCAGGCTTATCATACTAGGTGTATTGTGAGTGTATTGTATGCATAGGCCATGACCATATCATATATGAGTTTATGCACCACATGCTGGCACACACAGGGTCAAACTGGTGGCTAAGCTCTGTCAACCCAATACTGGACAATACAGTCAAGAGGAGTAGGGTCATACAAGCACAATACCAGCAGTCTCACATAGACCTACAATATAAGCACCAGCAAAAACACACATAAATACATATTACCATACTCGGAGAATACAAATATTAATGTGAAAAAGAGAGAGTGTCCTCCTAAGCAGACAAGCAAGCAACATGCACCTCCAAGCACACGCCAGAAAACACATAATACACCAAAGCAGTGTGCCTCACAACAGGCCCTAAGGCAAAACAACATACCCAACCTAGTAATAGGTGACTCCATAGTCAGGCACACAGATGTTCCACTCACTAGGTGGACAAGGGGAAGGTTACTGTCAGTTGTCTGTCAGGTGCTATGATCCGCCACATAACACAAGCACTTACATCACTCCAGAACAGGTACATACATGACGTGGTGTTTGTGCATGTCAGTGTGAATGATTTGAGACATACCTCCCAGGACAACATGACAAGAGATATATAGTAGCTCTATGAACATGTAGCCCAGGCTGGTATGACCTTGACCTTGAGTAGCATCTTACCTTCACCTACATGATACTGCAATATAACAGAAAGATGATAAACGTCAACAATTGGCTGAGCTTCTGGTGTCATTCAAAGGGGATCCAGTCTCTGCCTGGGATGACATGATAGACAAGCCTCATTGCTTCACTAGAGATGGTTTGCACCTGTCACCCCTATGCTTCTGAATACTGGCCAAGACTCTTGCTGTCCTCATATTACCTTTTTTAGGCAAGGCTCAAAGGACAAACCAACCCCCGTAACCAACACAAATAATCACAAAGTGAGCTAAATGCTACTCATTGCCAGAAGTCTCAGCCTCCAAATGCACACACTCGAGGCACTTCTCAGTATGGAGAATATTGATATCTGCAGTAACAGAAACTTAGTTCAAGGCTCCAGAGAGTACACCAGCACTACCAGGATACTACTCATTCCATACCTTCTGGCATCAGAACCTGGATCATAGCACATAGGGCGGGGATGTATCCATATTCATCAAAGATACCTACACCTCTCTCTACATCCTCTCTACAGATATGTACCCATAGAATGTTGCACAGCAACATTCTTCCCACTCCACAGGGGTGGGGCCACAACAGACACTTGGCATTCCTGCTCTATGAGCCTGATCTGCAATGCAATGGAGCCAATCATAATGGAACTCAACAATAAAGACATTGGGAACCTTCACACAGTTGAGCACACCCAGTTTGGCTTCGTCAAAGGCAAATCATGCCTCCTGAACTATGTGGATTTCTTTGAGACAGTTACCCAGGCTACAGATGATTGAAAGGAGCTCCACACAGCCTACCTATGCCTCGCTAAGGCCTTTGACACCATTCCCCAGTTAGGTATCATAGATGAACTCACCAACCTGAGCATAAATCCATACATCACAAGATGGATTGCAAACTGGCTCACAGATAGATCCCACAAATTAAGAGCTGCTGGCTACATGTCAGATTCTAAACAGGTAACAACTGGTGTCCCCCAGGGTTCAGTCCTGGGGCCCCTCCTGTTTGGTACATACTTCTCAGAAGTACATGCCAACACAGGAGGGTTGTGGTTGACTAAGTTTACTGGCAACTGTAAAGTGTGTGCCATAATAGATACCCTGGATGACACAAATATTCTCTAGAAGGGACTCTATGAGACAGATGTGTGGTGTCAGAATCATGGCCTCAAGCTCAATGTGAAAGAATGCATAGTAATCCCCTTTGGGGAAAACAAAGTACCCACAAACTATCACATAGGTGTTACCCCTTAAAAACTGACGAGGTAATAAGGGATCTGGGGACACAAGTAGATAGTCATCTTTCCTTTGACAACCATGTTGCCAAAGTGGTTAGGAAATCCTATGTGGGCCACCTAATCAACAAAGGGTTTGCATCAAGATCAAAAGAGGTAGTGGTGGCCCTCTACTCTTAAGTCATCAGACCCATCATTGAGTACAATTCACCATTTTGGATGTACTCGACTAGGCATATCCAGCAGCTGGAGAGACCACAGAGGTACCTCACCAAGAGGATTACTGGCCTCAAACAGTTGTGTTATGCAACACAACTGGAAAAACGAAATCTGTTCTCTGGTGCGTACCGCCTACTCAGAGGCAACTCTGCCTAACATACAGAGCCATGTCCAACACATAACTGTTGAACATATTCCATCTAAGGAAAACAAAATTAAGTTGCACTACACACTCCAGGGATATGAACCTCATCACAACAATGAATACAACATGCTGGTGGGATAGAGTACCATCCCAGAGACTTGCCCTATTGTGGAACAGAGTCCCAACGTACATCAGACAGAGCCCCTCGCTGACACTCTTCAATAGGAACCTTGATGAGTGGATGGGAAACAGACAATTCACGCCATGGATCACATCAGCAGCCCCACTAGAAAGGGGCTTAGGGTACTAACTATTACAACTAGGGCTTAGGAGACTAACCAATGGGGTGGTGAAAGCTGCACAACTTGCCTAGGCTAATATATGCCTTTGTGGAGAACCTATGTGACAGGTGCATGTCTACAGATAGTAGATGTGTACTTCATTGTACAGTCATGTTGTACAGCAGGCACATGCATCACATACACTGTAATGCTTACAGATACTGGTGGCTATTATGTACAGTGGGTGAGGTGTGCACCTCATGTCTTTTGTGCCATTGGGATGTGTGCCCCTACATATATAGGTACACAGGTAGGTGATAGGCTATCTGCCTGAAGGCATATATTAGTATGGCCAGAGTGGGCAGCTATCACCACACCTGGGGTTAGTTCCCTATGCCTCTGTGTAGTAGAGCTGATGAAGTGATCCATGGTGTGAATTCTCTGTTTCCCATCCACTCATCAAGGTTCCTAGTGTCAGTGAGGGACTCAGCTTAATGTAGGTTCGGAGCCTGTTCCAAAGCCAGAGTAGTCTGTGAGTTAGTAATGTATCCCTCCAACATGTTCTATTTATTGTTGTGACGATTATATCCCTAAAGCATGTGGCACAGTGAGCTTGGGTTTACTTCAGATAGAGCATGTACATCAGTTCTGCATTCGACATGGACCTGTCTATTTGGCAGAGATCGCCTGAGTAGACGGTATGCAACAGACTACAGATTGAGTTACTTCAGTCTTGTTGTATGGGGCAACTGTTTGAGGCCAGTAATCCTCTTGAGGTACTTCAGTGGTCTTTCCAGCTGCTGAAGGTGCCTAGTCAGATTCATCGCAAGTGTGTCATGGTACTCTCTGATGGGTCTGATGACTGATGAGTAGAGGGAACCTCCTTTGACCTACATGCAAAGACTTTGGCAATTTGTGGGGACACATAGCATGATTTTCCAACCACTTTGTGAATGTGTTTCTGAAGGTAGAGATGTCTATCCACATGTGTCCATAGATCCCTTATTACCTCCACATTTAGGATGTTGGCACCTATGTGGTATTTGTATGACTGTAGCTCGAGGCCATAATTTTGACACCACATCTGTCTGACTGAGACCCTTTTTAAGGATGTCTCTGTTGTCCCAAACATCAATTATGACAACCTTTTTGCAGTCATCCACAAACTTTGCTTACCATAGCCCTCATGTGTTTGACTGTACTTCTGAAAAGTATACACCAGACAGAAGGGGTCCCAGGACTGAGCCATGGGGGACAGCAGTTGTTACCAGCTTACAGTCCAACAGGGAGACCACAATTCTTACCTTGTGGGATCTATCTGTGCCCCAGTTGGCAATCCATCAGATGACGTACGTGTTTATGCACAGGTTGTTGATTTTGTGGATACAACATGTGTGTGGGATGTTGGAAAAGGGCTTTTCGAGGTCTATGTAGGCCGTGTGGAGCTCATTTCATTGATGTATGTCCTGCATAACTGCCTTAAAAACTGTCTAGCAGGGTTAGGAACCATGATCTACCCCTGACCAAACCAAAATGGGTAGGGTTTGGTGTTTGTAGGCTCCCAATAGCTCTGTTTATGAGTTCCATAATGATGGACTCCATGGCCTTGCAGATCAGGCTTATAAGACAATAGTTCCCATGGCCTGTTGTGCACCAACACTTGGAGTGTGCCAAATGTTGCTGTAACCCATTCAACAGTTTCATATCCTGTACAGAGGGTGAGTCTCAACAGACTGTTTAGGTGCAGGGTCTGTTTGTTTTGGAGTTCACATATGACACAGCCAGGGACACCATGTCATCCCATAGACGCCATATTTTTAGGTTTGGATAGAGCTGTTTAACCATTGTATGTGTGATTTCTGGGTTTTCACAATCTCCAGGTATGGTAATGGGCCCTTTTATCAGTGAGAGTGGGGTAAATATGTATGAACCTGTCTGACAAGATGTTGGCAATGTCAGTCATGTACATGTATTAATTTACACTTTGCACTAACTCAGAACATATATGAGTTTACATTGATATTTATGACATAGCTAAAGATAGCTTCATGGTTCTCTATGGAATCTTTGGCAATATTTTTGGCAGAGCTTGGCTTGGATAATGTTAAGAGTGCTCATTGTTTCTTGATGATACTGATCGGAGATCTATTGATCTTCTTTGGAATTTAACTTTCTTTGAACAACTTAAATACTTGTATTACATAGTTTGATTATGACAGGGGTCCAATATATTATATGGGTCTGTTTTCATATCACTGTGTGTGCAAGGCAGGATTGGTGAATAGTGACTTGTGTCTGGAGTAAGAACTGCAACTGCCAGATATGTGTGGCCCACTGCTGCACTCAGACATGGCCTAATTGTGTGAGCATGCCCAGTATGACCTTTCAGTATGTTGTTGACTGACATTTGCAATATTTGTTTAAGTGTGTGAGCATGCCCACTATGGGCATATATAATATATGTGTGTGAAAAATCAAGTTACTTCAGGACTCACCTTTGTGTTGTACATCGACAGGAAGCATGCTGTGCCTGCTGGGCTTCCATGAGTCAATTTGCATAGACTTATGAACATTTCTACATACAGGGGGGACAGCTATTATTTGTACATTTCTACCCAGGGGGCACACCTGATTGTTACTGTGGATGTACATAGGATGAGGGGTACACCTGACACTTACACACATTTGCTAGGCCTGCACTGCTATGTCAGGTACTCCATTTCAATCTGTACTGTTGCCTATCGTACTGGCTTGAGGCATAACACTGTAGTACAGACCTTAGCTTCCAATTACACGCATATTAGTTTGTGACTTCATAGCCTACCCAACCCACATCCCACTGCCTGGCCTGCTGTTATCTGTCTGTATTGGCCTGGGGGGAGGTTACCCATATGCCTCTTCAGAGGGCATGATACAGCATTTGTTTGTGTTTGCGTTTGTCTACAACTGCCCTACTGGCTGTGACTGTTAGGTATGTGACCCCCCCAAACTGGTATGTGTGAGTGACTTAAGTTGTGTCTGTGCCAGTATTGAGGGTGGTGCTGCAGGGTTGCCTATGTCGGATGCACATAGTACACTCCCTATACATGTTTGAAAACAGGTAGTGTCAAGTTAGGCATCCCTTTTACTGTATGTGCGAGTCAGAGAGGGGTGTAATTTCCAGGGTTCCTACTGAGTCAGTGTATGTGCTATGCATTGCCTCTTTGCCAGGGCCAGGGCATACTGGGCACATCTCCTTCTGCCTAGTGGGTCAGGCTCAGGTTGTTCCTCCGAGTCACGCTGTGCCTATGCAGGCCTTGGCAATGGTGGGGGGCTGTTTGGCCCTGCCCCATGCTGTTCCTGCTGCAGCTGTTTCGGCAGGATCATATTGTGTAGCATGGCACATACCATAACAATTTGGGTACATGTAGTTGGTGAGTACTTCAAGGCTCCACCAGATGTGTCCAGGCACCGGAACCATGACTTGAGCATCCCAAACACACGCTCAAATATGATTCTTGTTTGTGCGTGTGCCTCATTATGGAGTTCTTGTTCAGGTGTGTATGCATTTCTGATGGGTGTCATCAGCCATGGCTCCAGTGCGTATCCAGCATCCCCTACTAGGTGACCATAGGGAATGTCCTCATTGGCACATAACTGGTACAGCTGGGTCAGATGCCAAATGTGGGAATCGTGATAGCTTCCAGGGCATCAGGCACACACATTCATTATTATGCCCTGGGCATCGCACACAAACTGGCAGTTCATGGAGGGGAAGGACTTGTAGTTGATGTAGACCCTACCCCACTCACTGGGTGGTGCTTTGATTAGTATGTGCGTGCAGTCTATTGCACCCACTACCTCAGGGTATTCTGCTATTTGGTGGAAAAGACGCATATTGCTGGCCAATGCCTCACGGGAATTGTGGAAATATATGCGGTCACTGACATGTGCTGACATGGCATCCAGGAACTGGTGGAGTACCCTGGAGGCTGATGCCTGTGAAATCCACATCATATCACCAGCTGGTCTTTGGAAGGTACCTGTAGCTAGTATTCTTAGGCCAACACATACCTTGGTATCCACTGGGATGGGTTCCCCTCTGTTGGTTCTGTGTGTGAGGCATGTGCGGCACAGCTCAACAATTTGCTGTAGGAGGTCCCTGTCCACCCTATAGCACTCCACTATCTCCAACTCATGTAGCCCATGGTAGGTTACCCTGGCTCTGTACACTCTTCTCCGTCTCCTCACTGTGGGTTGCTCAGCAGCATTCACAACATCACCACCCTCAGCACCTTGCACATGTTGGTTTATGATAGCAAGAGCAGCCCCTAACAATTTGTCTGACTTAAGCTTTTTAAGCTTTCCCTCTTTGTATACTGCAGTGTTGCAGAGTTCTTGAGAAAAAACAGGGGGGAATGGGGTTTGCAGAGTTTAAAGTGCTGGGCTGGGCTGGGCTAGTCTGCTGCCAGTGTAATTGGCTGATTCTGATATATTTCACCTGGCAGCTCTGCTAGTTCTCCTTGGTTAACTTCCTACTACTTCTTTTCCTTCCTTTTGCCTTTCTGTTTCCGCCCAGGAGGAAGCGCCGGGCAAACAAGCGCAAATGCACGCAGACGCTGTGTGCATGTTTGCAAGGAGTTTCCTGTCTTATAACAGTGTGTACCTTGGGTTTGAGGTTTTCAAATAGGGCAACTGTAGACAAGTCTCTTTGCAATCCTGAGCAGCTCAGGACAAACACGAGCCACTGTGCTTCAATTAGCTTACACACACAATTAGTCTGACACACCCCCTCATGATGTCACCTATATTCTAGTCTTATACTCACCTACTCCAAATCTTACACTCTTGGGACATGCCTCACATGCTGGGGAAAATTGGGATTCACTATCCTTATCCTCATTTTCATAGGATTGCCTAGTGATGCATGGTTATATCTCTCACACTGAGCTTTCCCCCCTTAGCAACCACTAGACAGTAGCCATGTTGTCTTCAGCCTGCCATCCCCCTGCATGACAGAATAAGCTTTTTAGTGAAAATGCCTATTTTTTTTACTTTTTTAAAATGATTTTCTTGCTTTTAAAGCACCACACGTTTGCGCGGTGCTGCGCTATGCTTAAACATCGGAGATTGGGGGGAAAAAAGGTTACATTTTTATGTTTTTAAACATTTTGCAATGCCAATGGCCTTATATTTGGCCATTGACATGCTTCCTCAACTGTATGCATCCTTTATTTTGAGCTGTCATAGCTCTGTTTAGCTATTTGCAGAAATGTACTCCGTTACCAACGGAGTACATTCCTGTGGGTAACACTAATCTTCCACGGACAGGTTAGTGTTTGCTGGATCACAAATTTACCTCATTTGCATGGCTTTCACCAGCAAATGAGGTAATTTGCATACCATGACGCTGTCCGTGCAAGACTAGCTTTAGCAGCTCTCATGCACACCCCTACCGGCTGTTCCTGGATCACACGGCAGACATATTGCCTGCACTCTGTGCAAGCTTTTGTGAATCTGGAGGAATGTGTTTTCATCTTAACACATAGCTCTCAACCTTCCATCTCCAAAATGAGGAAAACTAGATCTCATACTGTGGAACAAATGAGCAAAATGTGGGGGACATACTAACAGGTTACTCACAACTTCAACTTGGAAGGTCATAGTATGGTCTAAAAAAGATCTTTTAATGGATTAATATGATTATTTCCTATTTACCATGGATATCATTTAAAAAAATTCCTAACACTGAATGTGTGACAGACCCTATCGATGTGAAACTTTGAGGAACATGAACTTTTTAAGACCCCAGATGAAGTACGTTCCTCATAATGAGGTACACTTTACATTTAATGTTGAATTTAATAAACAACACACAATATAAAACATAAAATATTACCTTACACTTTTTACTTATGTATTTATTTATTATATTAATTTTAGTTTTATAACTTAGCAAATATTTTAGTTCAATTTAAATGTCTTTTTTCAAGTCTTTTATTAATGAATGGTTACTATCAAGAGGTTGTCCTTTGTAAGGAGGCTTGGTAGTCACATGATGGGGTTTCTTGAATTCTATTGGTCAAATCAGTTCTTTTAAAGAGGAAGTTGTTTCATGTGTTTTATCTGATAACATTTTTAATTTTTAGACAAAAGAACTCATGTATGTATTCAAGTATTTTTGAATTAAAGGACAGAACTTTCAAAGAATACAATCTATATCATTTACCCAATAGTCCTGATAATCTTGCTTCAGTGTGACTGTTTGTTTCTTTGCTTTTTGGAGTTTGTTTATACCAAAGGGAATTAGAGTATGAAGTCATAGTTTCAGGTCTGGATTAGCAATAATTATAGTTTTAATTTTTTTAAAGATTAAACTATTGTACATTGGGTAAGTACTGGTAAATTGAATAAAGGTGTGTATATTTAACCACAATGAATTATCTCAACAGAGGTAGTACTAATTTTAATTTTTAGGGATTAAAAAGGGAAATGTAGAAATATTTCCAATTGCTGTATAGTTAGGATCTAGTCATTTCAATATTATAAACATAGATGCTTTGGCATACGTTTTTATGCCTGGAAAAATACTACCTCCTAAATTCCAAGGTCTCATATGATGAAATTGATCTGGGATTCTTGGGAAACAATAGGAAATTTAAGAGTAATTTCTTGATTTTGTTTTAAGTGCTTAGTGTTTTTTATGTCTTTTATGGTCACTCAACAAACTAGTGTGAACCATTTGTACATAATTGAATTTGTTTATCGAATGAATTATTGTAACTGGATTTTATGGTTTTAGATATTTCCTGGTATCCAGTGGTATTGACCTTATCGTTTGCTGGTTTCTGGATTGGATTTTGTTTTTTTTTTTTTTGGTATTTCATGATTATAGTTGCTACCTTGATGAATCTGAATTAAGACAGATCCAGTGTTTGGAGGTTTGTTATGTCCTGACTGATCAATTCCATGATAAGTCGTACCATGGTTTTGCATATGAGGCTGGTAAACTTATGGGTCTGTAATTGCCTGGGTCTGTGAAAGGTCCTTCCTTATGCATAAGAATGACTATAGCTATTCTCCATTTGTTTGATATAAAACCTGTATGGATGCTGAAATTGGACAGTGTTGTTAGGGGTGTGGCTAAACTGTGCTTCATGCTATCTAAGATGCATCCAGAAATGCATTCAGGGTTATTGTCAAGACCCACTGATGCAGTATTTTTAGCTTTTGATATTTTAGGATTTGTTCTTGTGTGGTATATGGAGGAGACCCAGTTTCAGGTATACCTTGAGGGACAGATAAAGGGGAGAGAGGGGTAAAATTAGAACTAAATTGATCAGCAAGTAGATTCCCTATATCTTCAGCTTCAGTGTAAGTAACATTGTTAACAATCAGCTCAGTGCATTGCTGCACTGTGCTTTTGAGATTATGAACATAACTAAAAATGCTTTGTGATTGTTATTGGCTGAGATAACTATTTTAGCCTCAAGCTTGGCTTTGATGGATCTTAAGATCCTGAGTTGTTTATTTCATTGACAAGGACTCTAACATTTTGAGAATTACTCATATCTTTTGGTCAAAATTATTTTCCTTTTATAATAAAGGTTGTTGATATTATGGTTCCACCATGTGAGTTTGTTCCTGGGGTTGCCATGCCCTTGTTCCTGTGGGGTATAGCTGCATCTATGTAGCTATTTACATGCTGGTATTGTGTGATGATATACATTTTTGCATATTCAATGGAGTTAACTGGAATTGGTGTGGATTTGAAGCCTGACAATGTATCACTTAGAAGGAGGTAGTTTGTCTTAAAGAAATTTCTAAATGTACCTTGGGTGAAAGAGATCTCTGGTTTCAGTTTTATTTTAAGGAGACTGGTTTATGGTCAGACCTAACAAGTGATGAAGATACACAAGGGATGGTACAAGATACTCCCATATTAGTAAGGGCAAGAGCCAAGATGTTATTCCCCCTAGTGAGGTACTCTGACTAATCCTTCCACAGCATTTATATTGATAAAATCCAGGAATGGCTGTGCTTGTGCACTAGTGGTAGTGTAAATTTTCCAGTCTATAGTTGGATAGTTTAGATCACCTAGTAAAATGGAATTGGGTTTAATACTGAGTGAATCCACTTCCTGTAGATAGGGGTTGTGGCTTTCTTTTATCATAGAAAGAGTCATGTATCTAGCTAATATATGGTATGGGGACATCTCTGTTGGTTATTTGGACATGAAGCTCTAGTGCATCATGCTGCTTTGCCAGCCTTGATGTGAGTCTCTTCTGGATGAAGACGGATACATCTCCACCTTTTTCCCCCTCCTGCATGAGCTGATCTAAACACGTGGAAGGTGTTACAGCCCTGTGCAGCTGGCATGCTTTCTATTTGGAACTGTGTTTAAGTCACCACACAGATGTCAGTCTCTTCCAGGGTGAGTAGGGCTTGTAGGGAATGAAGTTTTTTGTTCAGGCTCCTAGCATTGATCAGCAAGACTTTGATATTTTCCTTTGCTTGTTTCATTATGTTGGTAAGTTTATCAAACTGGTATTGCCTAAAAAAGGCACTATAGGGGGTGGACAAAGTATTTGTGAATAATTAAAATCCTAGAGGGGACAGAAGCAGGCCATCCCTGGTGAGGCAATGTGGTCTGTCACTCAGATTCTCCCATGGTGAGAAATGTAGGTTCTCCTTTGAATGACACCAAAAACTAACTAATTGTTGAAGTCAATTATTTTATGTTCATATTGTGGCATCATCCTTGGGGATGATGGAATTAGTCTTTTAATTTGGTTGATATTTTTTCAGAAGTGATACATTGAGAAGATTATTTAAATTTGTGTTGAAATGGTTCACTTACTTCAGTTATTGTTGTAAGGAAATGTAATATTGTCTAAATGCATCCAGTATATCCCTGATATATGTTCTAATCTTATTATTATTTGGATTTTTTATTTCTTTTATCTAGTTAATTTTGGACCATAATTGTCATTCTTTTAGTAAGATACTTCAAATATTTAGAGCTTGTAGCATATGAGGCTATTTTTAATTTTTCTAAAGTTAAGGCTTTTATGACATAAAAGTTCCTTGTATTTTTAAGTCCTCAATTTGTATTTTATTAGTTTTATCTCTTTTACTTAACTTAGATTTAGCATTTTGCAATTCAGCTTGAATCTCTATAAACCAATTGTCCCAATTTTTTTTTCTAAACCAGGCTATTTATTTGTCTGTCTTCGTGGAGCTGGAAAAGTTCGACTGGGTAAAACCCATTTTCAGCCAAGTTCCAGGGAGAAAAGCTCCACATTTAAATTACATATCATGCACATTTATAACTGCAGCATAAATTATCTGTACATGAGTTTATTTACATGATTTCTAAATATTTCTTACATGAACATTGCATTCAACCCAAAAAGAGCAAGAGAGAAATTAACATATATTAACATGTATTGGCTAATTTATTGAATAGAAAAATAAAATAACAATATTTTTATAGCATAATGGCTACAGGGAAATATCAAACTAGGGTGTTTTTGAGGTTAGTAATAACTTATAGACACACAAGAAGTAATGTATCTTAAAAAAAGTTGACGATAAGAGAGCTATGAAAGGAGAAATTATGAAAGGAGAAATTATGAAAAAGAGCAGGATGATAAATGGACAGGGGAGGAAATGTAGTTAGTGGTGGGGTGTGAGAGGAAGAGGAAGAGTTTGGGAAATTAGTGCAGTATGATAAGGTATAAGAGACTGGGAAGCAAAATGACTAAGAGTTGGATAAAGGTAATCTGAATAAAGCTAGCCAGGTGAGCAGGAAGAGACATCTTTGGCATAGGTGCTGTTTAAGCTAGGTTTGAAACTGTTTACATTTTCAATCTGTTTTAACTGTGTGGGGATTTCATTCTAGAGTTTTGGCACATAATGGAAGAGGAGAGTGTCACCAGCAGTGTCACATGCCTTACTGATACATAGTAAGAGTTTATTGCTAGAGTGAAGTATAGTATATACTATAGTTATATATATAGTATATAGAGTACAGTATAGTATTTTATAATGTTGGGCATTTGTCTGGAGAGTACAGTAGGTTGTGAACAATGATTAGTTGCGAGTATGTCAACTGCTTTGATAGTTCAAGCCAGTTTAATTGTTTTAATGTGAGGTAGTGGTGTGTTTTATAAGGTTGGTTGGTTATAAATTTAGCTATTTTGTAGTAGCAGCAGGCTAGTTTAGTTTTATATGTGGTGTTGATATTTGTAAAAAAAATAGGGGAAGCATATAATAGAAAATAGTTAATATATAATAGAGAAAAGCATATAATAGAGAATAGTTGCTGCTAAATTAATCCTTCCATGATTTGTAAGGTAGTGTTTGGCCCTACAGAGGAAGCCAAGTTTTTGGTGAGTTTTCTTGATGCAATAAAGTATGTGGTGATCAAATTTGAGGTTGTCATCTGTTATGACTCTGAATAGTTTAGTTTGGCTTATGATTTCTATCTCTGCATTATTTCTTGAGGTAATATGAAATGTGCATTTCTGGTTAAGGTGTATTGGAATAAATAGTATAAACTTTTTTTTTTTTTTTTTTTTTTTAATTAAGCAGCAAGTTAGAATTTTTTATCTATATTTCAATGTCAGTGAAAGATTTTTGAGTATTTCCTAGAATTTTGTTATGGATGGAGCAGAGTAGATAAGGGTTGAATTGTCAGCATATTGTACAAGAATAGCAAGTGTTATAGCAGTATGAAGTTTATTATGAAAATATTAAACAGAAGGGGGCTGAGTATTGACCCTTGGGGAACACCATCAAAAAGTGTTTGAAATGCTGAAAGGTTTTGCTGCTATTTAGTTGTCTGCTGACGACTGCATAAATAACTGAGCAACCAGGAGAAGGAGGTGTAAGTGAGACCTAAAGCTGCATATTCAGAAAGGAGGATTTGGAGGACTAGTGTGTCAAATGCTTTGGAAAGGTCAAATAATAGTGAAGAAACAAAGTTGCCCTCATTTTTGTATTGGTTTACTATGTTGGTGAAGTTGAGGAGGGCAGTAGTACTACTGTGGTTGGATCTGAAACTGTGCTGGGTGTTGGACAGGAGGTTGTATTTGATTATATGTTTCATAAGCTGAGAGCGCATACACTTCTCGAGGATCTTTGAGAGAGGTGATAGAATAGCAATAGGTTTATAGTTTAACTCTGTTGAAATACCTCCTTTGTGAAGGGGTATTATAATGGATTTTTCCAGATTAATGGGACATGGTTTTCAGATGTTGACTGGTTAATTAAAATGAAAATGGAAGGATAGTGCTTCTGCACCTATTTTGTGGAACTCAATGGGAAGGTTATCAGCAGCTGAGGTTGTTGCTATTAATTTGGCTAGTAATTTTAATATGGTTGATGTTGGTATGGGCTGAAAACTAAAAGACAGTGTGTTGTTTTTTTAGAATTGATGGAAGTATTGGGGGTGAAGTGAAGTGATCATTGATTTGTGACTGAACTGACTGGATAAAATGAGTATCGAACTGAGTGGCAATGGACTCTGTTGTTTGAAGTAGAAGGGCAGGGTGTAGTGGTATGGCTGGGGTATAATAATTTATTTAGAGAGGACCAAAAATGCTTTGAGTTGTTTACGTTCTTTGTTGGGGATTACTGTAGTATGATTTCTTGAGAGATTTAAGAAGAATCTTGGTACATTTTCTGAGATATCTAAATTTTGGTAGGCATGTAGTGTTTTATTCTTATTACCATTCTTTCTGTGCTTTATCTATTTGCAGCATGAGCTGTTTGGTCTCTTTTGTCAGCCATGGTTCTGTGTTAGATTTTACCCTTCTTGTCTGAACTGGTACAAAATCATTTAGTATTTTTAGGAAGGTTTTATTGAAGTGAGTAACTGCTTCATTTAGTGGCATTACTCTTAATACATTGCAGTTGTAGTGGGACAAGGCTGTATTTAATGTGTCTTTGTCAAATTTGTTTAAAATGAGTACTTTTTTATAGATTATTTGTTTGGGTAAACCATGTTGTTGTCTTAGTATACAGGTAGGGAGTTTGTCACTTGTAGTATCTGGTAAGCAACCAGAGGATTATATATTATGGGGTTTGTTTAATCGGGTCTATATTACGTTATTGAATCCCGGTAACATCGAACACTGGAAGACTGACACAAAGCGAACTACGGTAACGGCGAATGTACAAAACCGTGAACTATGAAATGTCAAAGTGTGATGGTTGGCCCGTCTGTGGTATAGCTCCGTAAGGTAAGTGCGCGATAGTTATGGACCTTAGGGTTATGGTGCGGGTTAAGGTAAGTGCATAGATAGGTAGTGTATGTAAGGTTTAGTGTAGGGTTAGAAGTAGGGTTTTGTTAACCTTATGTGTGTGGATTATTTGTTTTGTTTGGGTATATGTCTGTAGGGTAAGTGTGCGATAGTTACGGACCTTAGGGTTAGGGTGCGGGTTAAGGTAAGTGCATAGATAGTAATGTATGTAAGGTTTAGTGTAGGGTTAGAAGTAGGGTTTGGTTTGTGTATGTATGTGTTTTATTTATTATGTTTGGGTATGTAGTATGTAGCGCGCGGTGGTGTTGGCCGACTATGATGGTTCGAGATTTGAAAATTCACGGTTTAGGGGGTTTGACGTATTTGCAGTTTTGGGCTATGTGTGTCGGTGTTGTGGTGTTCGATGTTATGGGTTTTCAATAACATAATATAGACTCTGTTTATCAATACCCAGTCCAGTATGGACTGCCTGCTAATGAATTTGTTGATTCTAGTGGTGGAGCTTATTCGCTGTGTAAAGCCAAACAGGTGAATAGAGTCCTTGGGATTGCTGCTGTTTAAAGATTGTCAGTCTATATTTAGATCACCTAAGGTGAAAGTTTCCCGAGGGATATTGTCAGATATCCAGTGTAGGATATTTTTGGCTACTGGGGGGGGGTGTATACTGTTGAGATACAAATAGATTTCTTTTGGTTGATGTTGAGGTATGCAATCAGAAGTTCATTGTTATTTAATGTCGGGAAATGTGGATAGGCTGGAGTTGTTGTTTTTATAAATAATAGCAATACCATCTGATGTTTTAAGTTTTATGGCCATTCTGTGTGTTGGAACCTGGGATAATAATTTTATTGCCAGTTATTTTGTGTTTTAGCCAGGTTTCAATGGCAGGTAGAATGTTGGGGGAGTGAAAATCTTAAAATGATTATATAGGAAGGAATTCTAGTCATCAAAGATAGTTTATTAAAATCCATATATATTTCAAAGAACTGGTATTATGGTCTGAAAAGGAGAAAGGTATTACATTAAAGCTAAATATTATAGAGGAAAGGTCATACGATATTAATATATTGCCTAATCTGGTTTGAGTGCTATAATTCATAGGTTCATAGGTTTATACTAGGCTATCTGCCCTAAGGCATTTATAAGCCTAGCCCAAATTTTATACCTGTACCTTATATGAAAAATACTGTGCCCATTAGTTTGTTGTGCCTCTGTCCAGCAGTGACACAGAGATGATTCGATCTCCCATCCACAGGTCTAGATTTCTCTTGAACAGAGTCAGCGAGGTGCTCTGCCTCACATGGACCGGGATTTTATTCCACAGCATAGGGAGTCTCTGAGTGATAAATCTATCCCTCCAGCACGTCCTATTTATATCCGTGCTAAGGTTTAAGTCGCTTGCTCTAGTGGTTTTGGTGGATTTGGATTTTTTGAGGTGGAGCATGTCCATTAATTCCGGGTTGGACATGGCCTTGTATGTCAGGCACATGTCACCTCTGAGCAGACGGTATGCGACTGAATAGAGCTGGAGTTTCTTCAATCTGGCAGCATATGACAGATTTTGGAGTCCTTATCCTTTTGGTGAGGAACTTTTGGGGTCTCTCCAATTGCTGCAGATGTCGGGTGAGATACATCCCGAATGGATCATTGGTCTGATAAGTGAAGAGTACAGGGGAACAATGACCTCACTAGATCTGGATGTGAATCCCTTCATGATCAGGTGGGCAATGTAGAAGGTCTTTCTAACCACTTTAGCAATGTGAGTGTCAAAAGAAAGGCCACTGTCAACCTGGGTCCCCAGGTCCCTGATAACCTCTTCTGTGCTTAGTGGATTGCCACCTATATGGTAGCTTGGGGTTACCTTGTTTACTATACATTTTGTTTAACTTCAGGCCATGGCTCTGGCACCAGCTATCTGTTTCCGTGAGTCCCTTCTGAAGGATATCCGTGTCGATGCACTTTCCACTATGGCGCCCAGTTTGCAGTTGTCTGCAAACTTTGTCAGCAAAGTCCTCCCATGTTGGCCTGTACTTCTGAGAAGTAGATGCCAAACAATAGCTGTGGGACACCACTTGTGACCGGCTTGAGTCTGACACAGCGCCAGCAACTCTAAACCTGTGGGTTCTGTCCTTTTGCAACCCATCTTGTGACATATGGGTTTACATTTAAGCTGGTAAGTTTTCTACAATACCCGAGTGGGGTATTGTTCGAAGCCTTTGCAAGGTCAAGGTAGGCTGTATGGACTGCCTTTCCTCATCAATGGCCTTGGTGACTGTTTCCAAGTTCAAAAGGCATGATCTTCCCTTGACAAAGCCAAACTGGGTCGGGTCCAATGTCTGCAAGTCCCTATATCTTTGTTTATGAGCTCCATTATGATCCTCTCCATAGCTTTGCAGACTAGACTTGAGGTGCCGCCTTTGTGGAGTGGGACCACAGTGGCACATATCCTGTGGTAAGGCTGAGATTAAACAGCTGCTTTAATTCCTCATTACACCATCCGGTCCCATTGATGCTGTGTTTTTAGCTTTAGAGAGCAGCTTTGAGATGTCCGGGAGGCTACACTCGGCTGGGATAGTTATCTCTCCTTTAGGGGAGAGGGGTGAAGTTTGCACTGAACCTGTCTGCCAGTATGTTGGCAATGTCTGTGGGTTCAGTGATTTTGTATCATTTTGGACTAATTCTGAGCATATCTGGGAGTTTCCACCCAGGTTCCTAACATAGCTGAAAAAGGCCTTATGATTGTCCTTTGAATCCATGGCAATTTTTCTCTCAAAATTGGCCTTAGTTGATTTTATGAGTGCTCGTATTTTTTACTAATAATGATCAGGGGTGACTTCTTTATGGATTTTGCTCTATCATGTAATAGCTTTCTCCTCTTATTGTAAAGTTTGTTAATGGCTGGGGTCCACCAGACTGGATGTTTGCCCTTTGTGGAAAGAGTCTTGGTTTTATTTGGGATTGCCTGATCCATGCAGTCCTGGAGGTGTTCATAGAAGGCATTTGTAAGGGCTCCTCTGGCTCAGGGGCCTTGAAGGATACCACACCAGTCTTGAGTAGTGTGAAGTTTGCTTTAGAGAAGTTCTTCACTATGGTCTTTTGAGATTAGTTTATGATCAGATCTCACCAATGAGGGATATGTGGAGCATTTTGTCCCCATGTTTGTGACAATGAGATCTAGTATATTTTCTCCTCTTGTGGGAACAGTGACTAGCTGTTCCATGGCATTTGAATTTATGAACTCCAGGAACCGTTGGGCTAGAAAGTTAGGGCTTGAGTAATGTTCCCAGTCTATGAAGTCACCCAATATGATGGTGGTTGGAGATACATTTATACCCTCCAGTGTCTTCAGGAAGGCTGTGTGGGGTTCCTGAGTTTGAGAGGGTGGCCTGTAGCATGCTACAATTTGTAGAGCAGTTTTGCCTATGGTTAGTTGCACCTGGATGGTTTCCAACCTGGAGGTGTGGGTATCCTTTATGAATATGGATACACGCCCTCCTTTTGTGGTGTGGTCCAGGTTTTGGGGCCGGAACGCATGATATGAGGTAAAACCTAATAGTGCCGGGTGCTCTCAGGAGCCTTGAACCAGGTTTCAGTTACAGCACAGACATCGATGTTCTCCATACTGAGAAGGGCCTCGAGTGCGTGCATTTTGAGATTTAGACTTCTGGCATTGAGCAGCATTACCCTCAGTTTCTTCCCATTTTTGTTTTCTAGGGTGGTAGGTTTAGAATTTGAGCCTTGCCTAAAAAGGCACTATGACAGGCGTGGCTTGTCAAGCATGTCATCCCAGGCAGACAGACACTGGATCCCTTTGAATGACACCAGACATTAAGCCAATTGTTAAAGCTGATCATCTTGTCTCTATATTGTGGCATCATTCTTGGTGAAGGAAGGATACTGCTCAGGGTTAGGGTCATACCTGCCTGGGCTACATAATCAGAGAGCTCCTCTATGTCTCTTTATGTAGTCTCACACCAGCATGGACAATGACTGTGTCATATTTAGTGCTTGTGTTATGTGGACTGTGACCCTCTCCTTGTTCAGCCTGGTGAGTGGGACGTCAGTGTGTCTGACTATGGAGTCACCTATGACAAGTATGTTTGGTGTTGTATTTGGCCTTAAGGGCTGTGACTGCTTTGCACACTGCTTTTGTGGTTTATGTGTTGCTTGTGGGGTGTCTTGAGGTAGCAGTTGTTTGGGTGTCTGCTTTGGAGGCCTCTGCTGTTTAGAGTATGTCTTTGTGTGTTTATGTGTTTGATTCAGTGGAGTGGTAGCATTATGTGAGGCTGGTTTTGTGGTGTGTGTAGTTGCCTTCTCCTCCTGTCTGGTCTTGCCAGTCCTGAGTTGAGAGAGCTCAGCCTCCAGTTTGGCTAAATAGCTGCATCTCTCACAAGTATTTGTGTTATGTGGGAGGAGGAGAGGGTTGTCTGTGTACATGAGGCAGTTATAATTGACAACTGACCTTTGGACATGCTAGAATAATAAAACAAGGGCCAGTGGGAATTTTTAGTGCTGACTTATATAATTGCTTTAGTGAGCAAGTGCCAGGTAACTTGAGTGCAATGTGTTACAAGTAGCTAAATGCAAAAACGACAAACAGTAACGAAACAAGGAAATAAGTACAGTAAGCAATGCAGATATCACTAGTGATCCACAGAACTGAGAAGTTGCGATTAGGTGGAATTAGCTTCCAGGAAATAACAAGCAAACAAACAACAAGCATATAAACAAAGCTAGATTCAGTAGGCCTGGATCTAGTCTATGCTAGAGCAGACAAGGTGAACCAATTTCAGTAAGATACAGTTCAAATATTCAGGCACTATAAACCTTTAACCAGAAAATTCCCAGCTCAGAAGGGCAGAGTCCAGCCTCTTCTCCCACAAGAGTGCAGACCACGAACCTTCTTAATGTAAAATAACTGACCTGAAGCCCAAGTGCCTAAACCAGAACTAATACACTTGGACACTGGGCTCTCAATCAGCAGTTCCCAACTTAGAAGGATGAAAGCTACCTGTCCTGCCACCACAGTGCTTGCCACAAACCTTCCTAATTAACAGAGTAATGAGTATATTCTAGGTATTTATCAACTCTTGTGGAAAAGGTATATTTTATGTTGTTCAATCCAATTATTGAGGGTCTTAGCTGATGGGGACAATCTTAATTTTCTAGAAGCAGTAGTTTCAGAACTCTTTAATATATAGCTGAAATCACCTCTTATTTTTAGACTAGCTTTTGCATTACTCAGAATAATATTCAAATGTTTCTTAGCTAGTTTCAACACTCATCCATGAAAACCAATATAAGTTAGCCAGACTCCAGATTCTGTTGTTATATTTTTTAACTACAAGAGATACTAGATCCTCCTGGTCTTCAAATTTATAAAAGATCTGGAGCGTGATGGTGTTATTTTTCCATATAATCATGGTACCTCTTCTTTTAGTTTTAGATTTTAATTCTATAAGTATTGAATAGTGGATGGGATTCCAAATGAATTTGCTTAAATGTTTAAAGTGATTTTCTTGAAGAAATGCTACCTGTGATTTATTGATATCAAAATATTTTTATAGACAACCACTTTCCATGGAATTGATTAAACCATTAACATTTAAGGAGGTTAAAACTAAATCCATACAAGAAGTCAAAAGAAATTAACCTTGGTAATTTTATTTTTGTAAAAATGCAAATTATTAAATGAAATGATCTTTGATCACTAAGAGTTACTTGGTACAGGGGCTTTAAAAAGAGTGCTATCAAGTCTGTAATAAGCATAAAGAAATGAATAAAATAACTTAATTGCAACTATATACATGGAATTTTATAAAAATTCCTAGCCTAGTAGCGGAGACCCCCAGTAGACTAACCAATTAAAATCCAATCTTGTTAAAAACTCTTTCACTAAACCGTACAATGTAGGATATGCATGATTATGTTTTTCATTTAATTTCTTTTCTGTTTGGACCATAATTATATATACATGTAGATATTAGAAGCAAACTTACTTCTGTCAACCCTTTCATGTATTAATTCAGTGCCATAACTAGCTCGTCAAAGCTGAGTAGCAATTAACAAGGTAGCAAGCTGCTTGCTAAAACTGCAAGAAGACTGCTGCAATTACAACAGACTAAACTCAAAGATATTCTATTCAAATTATTTGCTCAAGGATTCTGGACAAAACCAAAAATAATTTAGGGGGAGGATGGCCAAAATCAGCAACAATTTTTAATATTACTATAATTAATTTAAAACATTAACAGAATAACAGGTTTTGCATCAACCTGCATTTCCTGAAAAATAAGAAGTATGAAGCTTTAATGTTTGGCATTAGTGACTGAATGTGTACTCCTCAATGATTTGCCAGAGAAGCAAAGGTAAGAGGAAAAAATCAGAACAGTTCTGCAAAATTCCAGACAGCTGGAAGTTATGCTCAATGTTGCTCACAAACAAACTGCTTCAGCACTTCAGTCATTACTGCAAATGCAGTATTGGAATTTATTTATAAAGCAGTGATATCCTTGTGGCCATAAAGGGAATTCTAGTATTGCTCTCCCATACCATCATCACCTGCTTGCACCTGTGGTTGCAGCCCCCTGCTGTCAGCCCTAGTTACGGTACTGTATTAATCTACAATAAAATAAACAGCTCTGCTATCTGGGATGACATACTGAAAGGTTGCTTTAATTTTATTATTTTTATTTGGATATATTATCTACAAAATACAGTACTTTGTGAAATGTGTGATTTACAACTACATCTTGAAATGATGTATAGTATTTCTTTTTTGACGTCAGTCTTATCACATTCTTGTGCTGGCATAACTGCTATAATGTAAAAGTGGTTCTATATTACCATGCCAAAAAACGTGTTAGCTGAACATGTATTAATCAACACAGAAATATCGACCCTTTAAAATTCTGAATGGCCGCTTCAGCAAAATTTTCCCAGGGGAAAAAATTGCTCGGCCATCACTGGGGATTTACTCTTTTTCCCACTATAGTGCAATCTTGGAGTTGGTATATTTAGTTAGGGGGTGTGGGTGACGAAGCCCCTCATTATGTAGGGTTTGAAAGTTTTTTTTTTTTTTTTTGTGTACGGTGGAGCAATTTTTTTCCCCTGGGAAAAAATTTGCTGAAGTGGCTGTTTGGGATTTTAACAGGTTGATATTTACGTGTCGATTAAGATGCGTTAGCGAACACATCTTTCAACATGGTAATATAGACCCATAAAAGTTGCTAATAAAAAAGTAACAGTACTGTTTAACCTAACCCTAGTTAAGAATGAACCTACCACTGCTAGGCTTAGACTATCCCACTGACAGAGGCAAATCCAACATGCAATACACAGCACTGACTTTAGGTAACAGTCCATCTGTCAAACTGCTATGCATATGGGCAGCAGTCTTTGACGACAACTTGTTAATGAGCAGCAACAAGCAACATCCATGGGCAAGCAGCACATTTTAATCACTTGAGGTCTTTGAGTAAATCCACATAATAGGCACCATTCAAACATCATCAATGGGGGGCAGGTCATCTAATGGGATGGGGAAGAAGTCAGAAATTTTGGGATGGCTGGGAAAAACAAAAACAACCAAAGAAATACACACCAGCAACAACAACATGTACAAAATAAAATTTTTTCCTCAAGTTATGTTTTAAAAAAATGAAAAATTCTAATGACTGACTGCCCTCATGTCCCTAAATGGAGAAAGCCAAATGTCTGTTAGGTGACAAGTAGATAATAATGCTAATTTAAAGGTTACTGAGATAGCATGGAAATGGACAGGGGAAATTTGCCGTGGGTGAAGATTTTATTTTTTTTTTTATGTACTAAACTGCTGCTGATGCCTGATGTACATCATTTTGGTATATAACCTAAGGACTTAGAGATGGACAATATGATTGTGCATCAGTCATTCATACAAGCTGTGGTGATGATCATGTTTATGGACCCCCCAGATAGCACTGGACCCTATGCAGCTGCATAGGGTGCTGGATCCAGTCCTGGGACAGTGTGATGGAGTTGCAGATTTTGGATATGCAGGAGGAGTAGATGGAGTCACTTGCCATTATTAGATTTTTGTGACAAGTAATAGGTGCTTGTCTGTAGAGTTGAGACTTCTGTTGGTAGTGTAGTGATAAATTGTGTTGCTGATGCATAGGCATTTATCTGAATTTCACATTATGTTGAGTATAGTTAATAACAGTGAGGATAGGGTATATGTCATTTCAGACAACAGAAGTTGTTTTAGAGCTAAGCAGTGATGTCTTCTGTATGGGGTATGAGCAGCAAGTATTATTTTATTGTAACATTTGTTCTACTAGGTGGTATTTAGTGGCTTGCATATTTATAAAAATGGGGGCACAGTATAAAAGGGTAGGGAGTTGGTAAGTTGTAACAATTGTTTTCTTGGTGCCATATGTAAGGTAAGGCTTTATCTGATAGAGGGCACCAAATTTTTGATGTTTTATTGCTGCTTGTTTTAGTTGAAAGTCAACCTTCAGATTTTCATCAGTTATAATCCCTGGGAGTTTTATGTGGATTACAAGTTCAGTTTTGTTACAGTCATGTTGAAGTTATTCTTCTGGTAAGATAATTGATTGAAGGTAAATAGAACTAGTTTAGAGTTTTTGAGGTTTAAGAGCAACTGTGGGTCATGGAGCTAACTTTCAATAGATAGAAGGGATTCTTGGGATATATGTTGTAGTTTTCCTAGAGTCTTGACTGACCACATTAGGGCTGAATGATTTGCATACTAAATAATGGTATCATGTTTACTTGCAGAGGGGAGGTTGTTTATAAAACATTGAAAAGGATTAGGCACAGAATAGACCTCTGGGGGACACCCATTGCTACAATTAAAAAGGAGGAAATGCCTGTTTGCCATCTCACAGCCTGTCATCTTCCAATGAGATAACTGTTAAACCAGGAGAGAGTGCTTCTGGGCATAGTCCTAAGGAAAAATATCTATTTAGCAGAAGTCAGTGGAATATACTATCAAAGGCCTTAGAAGGGTCTAAGAATACTGCAGATATGATTGATGAAGGTGGTGAAGTTAAGGACAGAGATTGTACTATGATGTGGATAAAATCCATGTTATGTGGGAGACAGGAGTTAATTATCAGGAAGACAATTAAGCAGCTGGGTTTGGATACATTTTTCTAGCACCTTAGATAGAAGTGACATAATGGCACTGGCCCAATAATTGGGCAGGTCTATGGAATTCCCACCTTTATGCAATGATATGTAAGATTTTTTTTTCAGATCTCTGAGACATAGCTTTCTCTGACTGAGCTGTTGAGTAGTATGGAAACAGGATAGGCCAGGGCATCAGATGAATGTCTGACTGGGTGCATGCCCTTTTTCATTGGAGGCACCAGAGAAAAGCTCAGTGTTATGCATATATAGTTTAGACAAGAGTTAGCTTACATAATGGTAAACAATAAGAAATGGTTACAGAAATTCTACAGTGTAACATTAGAACAACAACAGATAGAAAGGCAGGGTTACAACAATAATATGAATATACTAGTTTGAACAGTATCAATTAGGGTGATACATTAGAGGACATTATTTAGGGAGGGTTGAATAAAGAGGATGATTAGAAGAGTTAGGAAGGAGAGATGTTACAGAAGTAAAGTGCAGACAGGGTAAATTATGAAGGGGGAGGCTAATTAGTGAGTGATATGGAAAGAAGAGAGTGGAAGTTAGAAAGAGGATTGCTAATATGTTATCCTGTGGGGGAGCAGGAGCAAAGTCAGATGGGTTTTAAACTAGTTTTGTAGGAGGAAGTGTGGCTGTTCTCTCAAGGATAGAAGAATGTTCCATATTCTTGAAGCACCTGTGTTATTTGATTTTGCTAGGAGCAGTAGAAGTTTTATTAGAATGTAGTGTCCTAGTTGGTGCATACATAGGGCATTATTAGACACAGCAGAGCAGAAAGTTGGATTATGTATTAGGTTGTGAGTGGAGTTAATTGGGTGAGTGTCAGTGGGTAAAGTAACTCTAACTACTGTAATTTTTTTTGAGAGCATGGCAGTGGTGGGATTCATTTGGTAGAGTCATAGCAAATTTTCTAATTTTGTTACATCATTGTTGAAGCTTATATAGCTGGGTGGATTTCAGGTTTATGAGGATCAGTGCTCCATGGAGGAGGGTGGGTAGTAGCAAAGAGGAAGCAAAGTGGGTTCTAGTAGAATCTGTTAGGAAGGATTTGACCCTGTAGAGAGAACCATGCTTTTTGGTGTGTTTTATAGCATTTTGGATATGGTAGTCAAATATGAGGTTGTCATCTATATGTGTATTCTTTAACCAGAGTTCTGTTGAAGAGAATGATTCTTGGGTTATTGTTTGTAGATCTGTAAGGTTTATTGAGGAGCAGACAAGAGTAGAGTTGTTTGCGTACTGTATGATGTTTGCATACTTACATGGTGATGGAAGAGAATTTATAAGTATGTTAAAGAGAGTGGGACCTAGGCTGGATCCTTGTCGAATGCCAAATGAAATTGGTAGAAATGTGGAGGAGGGGTTTTGCCATCTAACTGCTTGAGACCACTGAGACAGATAGCTATGGAGCCAGGAGATGGAATGGTTATCCCTAATTCAGTTAGTCTTTGGGAGGGTCTAGGAAGAGGGCTGATATGAGGTGACCTGAGTTTCTGTATAGATTAAGGTGAAATGAGTTTCTGTATAGGTTAACAGTATTTGTGAAACTGAGGAATACTGTGGTGAAAGCAAAAGCCATATTGGGATGGGCTGATGAGAGAGTGAAGGGAGAGGTGGTGGACAGGGTGAGATTTAATGTTTTTTCCAGAATTTTTGATAGAGGAAAAGAATAAGTATAGGATGATAGATATTGAGGTCTCTGTATTTACCTTCTTTATGGAGGGGAATGTGTAGGATTTTTTTTTCCACAGGAGAGCAACATAAGATTTTTGGACTGGCTAACTTATAAGGTTTGAAATGGAATAAGCAAGAGCTTCAGCAGCTGATCTAAGATACTTAGCGGGCATATTATTTGGGGCTAGGGTTGTTGTTTCTAGCCTGAGAATGTGCTTTTTAGTAGTGAAGGTGGGTACTGGTTGAAGAGTGAGTTTGTGTACGGTTATGTGGTTTTGGAAGGGAAGTTGTTGGGGTTATTATTTAATAATGATTGTACAGACTGAATGAGGTGATTATTGAAACTAGTTTCAATGTCTTTGGGGTTGTGAGATGTGGGAAGGGAAGGAGATGGTTGGGAACTATATCTGGGGTATAGGAGGTTATTGATATGTCTCCAGAAGTGTTTTTTTAGTTTTGCACTTGGTTATTGGTAAACTTTTTTATCAACTATGGTGTGGTACTTAGATTGGTTTCCCAGGTATTTATAGTTTCGGTATTTAGGAATGGATTTGCCTTTTGACAATATTTTCCAAGCCTTATCATTTGTTGGGGTTTTGGATAGCCAAAGGCTGTCATTGTTTTATTCATTTTGCTCTTACTTTAGCCGTTTGTTTAGTATAGAAAGGAAGTTGTGGTTGAACTCAGATACTGTCATTGAGTGGGAGATATTTGAGTACGGACCAGTTGTTCATTAGATCATAGGTTAGGCTATCAATCCTGAGATTATTATAAGCTTAGTCTATGACCACAGATCATACTCAAACCCTATACTTTGTATTTGTGAGGTTACGACCTTAACCATTATGCCAACCCTCCCCCACTTTATTTAAGTTAGAGATTAGGGTGTCTATGTTGAAGGTTCTAAGTCTGTAGGTTTGTTTGAGGAGCTGCTGCTTTTGGACATTTACCTGTTGACTTAATTATGAAAATGGGGAAATGGTCACTTAGGGAGCCTGGTAAGTTACCAGATGAGAGGATTTTGTTTGGTAAGCACGTAAGAATCCAGTCATTGATTGAGGAGTTCTTAGGATTTTTGTTAAGATGGGTGAGAAATGTGAATAGTCAGGTGATGCCATACAAGTTGATGTATTTAGAGGGGTTTTCAGAGGAAATAGAGTACCCCTAGTATTATGTGTGTGTATAAATATATATATATATATATATATATATATATATATATATATATATATATATATATATATATATATATATATGGCAGCCATACAGTCCTACACAACTTTTGCAACCATCACATGGGTCCACCCACTTAAGCACTTGATCTGATGAAGCCCATAGCCTCCCCAGTCTCCACACCTTCCAATCCTCATATTTTTTTCTTTTCCAAATGCAGTGGTCAGAATCAGTTCCCATGACTTCTACCATACCTGGCTTAACTCCCACCACCACCCCACACCTTAGACTGACCCTAATACCACCCCTTCCTCCATCATAACCTGACTAACAATGGCATCATACATTTGAGCTTAGGGTGGGATTTTGCTTTGTATTGAAACTGTTGGACTGTAACTTGAGCTTAGCAATATTCAGTTAATAAATACAGTTAAAAACACTGTTACTCTGGCATTAACATTGATGTGAAGAAATCTACAGTTCTTGAAAACAGTTTAGTAGATGAACACACTTACCTTTCATTTTAGTGGCTCAATAACATTTTCTTTTAGTTCACGTGAACTGTGTTTTTATTTATATATTATTATTTTAGTTTGCAAAGTATGCTAATGCGTAGAATTAAGAATACAAGGTGTAAGACGGGGGGATTCATAAAGGTACAACAATGAGTACACTTTGCAGTACCTTTTAGAATTCAGACACAGCCTGAACATGGTGTTGCACTGTGCTTTAGCTTAAAGAGCTACAGCACCATCTATGGCTGGCTCTACAGTTGTGCAGTATGCTAATGAGGTAGTCAGGGCGCTTGGCTTCTAATTAGCCATGTGCCCTCTCTCTCTTGGAACCACCTCTAGGAAATCATCCAGACTCCAAGTAATTCAGAAATTTCTCGGACATGTAGATCAGTACTGCTGGCTCCACCACATCACAAAAGGCCATGTTCAGCCACTAAAATTAAAGTCATAGCACTAACCACCAGGGATTTTGCAATTATGCCTTAATAGCTCCAACAGCAGTATTTGGATCGGTTGTGTAGGGGTGAACACTAGCTTCCAGGAATAATAAAATCCTGCTTTAATAGCATCAGCAGCAGTATATAGATCAGGAATGTGGGGGGACACTAGCCACCAGAAGTAATACAAATGTGCCTTAACAGAACCAACAGCAGTATGGGGATTGGAGAGAGGGAGAAACACTAGCTACCAGGCATAATACAACCGTGCCATAATGGCACTTAAAAGTATTACAGGGATCATTGGGTGGAGGGAAATACTAGCCATCAGAGATAATACACTTGTGCTGTAATGGCACTTAGACTATTTATGGGGATTGGGAGCTGGGAGGAACACTAGCCACCAGGTGTAATATAATTGCGCCTTAACAGAACTAATAGCAGTATGGTTGATCAGGAGGTGGGGAGAAACACTAGGTGCCAGAGATAATATAATTATGCCATAATGGCATTTCAACTAGTATGGGGATTGATGCAGCGTGGGGAACCAAATGTGTACTTGTGTGTGTGGGAGAGTGACTGGTGGGGATGCCCATGTCTATGCCACTGCAGCAGTTACCTACCAACAGATCAGTAATGATCTACACTTCACAGTAGTAATTGGGATTCAGAGACATGCAAATTAGCCAATAAAGAGGTCTTTTCCTCATCATAGCTAACATGTCTCTGAGCAACAAAATACCACATCATGCACACAGAGTTTTTTTAGCTCAAGGCATATGTCTCGCATCCTTTAATGAAGCCATGAACAGTATTACATCTTACAGGTTTATTCAGTTTTTATATAATGGTAGAACAGTTGTTTTTTTTTAAATAAAGTGTAGGGTTTTTGATTAATTGGTGAAAAGGGGTGTTGGGTTGGCCAGCTTGGACCAAGTTAAATGTTAGTGAAGTAAGAGGGATGGTAGATCTAGGTTTACATGGAATGCTGCTCTGGCTGTTCACTACAGTTGTATTTTTACATCTGTCTCATAACGATCATTCATAGTTAGATGTTCCTCTGAGTAATAAACATATACATTGGCATTTACCTGTGCAGTGCAGCTTGTTCATAGGTATGTACTAGGCTAATGGCCCTGGAGCCTATAGAAGCCTAACCCAAGAAATTCCCTGGGATCATGCCGCCCAAAGTTAGTTCCCAGTGCCCTTGTTAAGCAAGGCCATTGAGGTGATCCCCGGGGTGACTGCCACCTGAAGTAGTTTCCCATGCCCCTGTCAAGCAGGGCCACTGAAGTGATCCCCAGGGTGAACTTCCTATTGTCCATCCACTCATCAAGATTTCTCTTGAAAAGGACCAGTAAAGTGCTCTGCTTTACGTGAATGACGAGTTTGTTCCAGAGTATGGGAAGTTACTGGGTTAGGCTCCTGTCCCTCCAGCATGTTCTGCTTATGGTGGTAATGAGGTGTAGGTCCCTGGAGTGTGTGGCATGGAGGGATTGGGATTTCTTTAGGTGTAGCATATCTAGCAGCTCTGGGTCAGACATGGCCTTGTAGGTGAAGCAGACACTGCCTCTAACTAGGCGATATGAGACAGAGTATAGCTGGAGTTTATTGAGTCCGTCAGTGTAGGGCACATGTCTAAGGCCTAAGATCCTCTTAGTTAGGTATTTTTGTGGTCTTTCCAGTTGTTGTAGATGTCTAGCAAGGTACATACCAAATGGGGCATTATATTCAATAATAGGTCAAATGAGGGACGAATAAAGAGGGACTATGACCGGTTTCTTTCTGGATGAAAAACCTTTTGTGATAAGATGTACTGCATAGAAGGACTTTCTGACCACAGTGGCAATATGGTTATGAGAGGAGAAGTTGCTGTCAACCTGTGTCCCCAGGTCTCTTCTCACTCCTTCAGTGTTTAGCAGACTACCGCCTATGTGGTAGTTCATGGGCACTGAATTTTTCACAAAGGGAATGACAATGCACTTTTTGGCATTGAGCTTAAGGTCATGGTTCTTGCACCAGTCATTGGTCTCAGTGAGGCCTTGTTGTAGGATGAATACATCCACAGCAGAATCTATAATTGCTCCTAATTTGCAGTCATCTGTGCACTTGGTCAACCAGAGTCCCTTTGTGTTGGCTTGGGCTTCAGAGAAGCAGATGCCAAAATAGGAGAGGACCTAGGACTGATCCCTGTGGAATGCCACTTGTAACTGCTCGGTAGTCATATTTAGAGTCCACTACTTTTACAGTGTGGGTTTTATCAGTGAGACAGTTGGCTACTCATCTTGTGACACAAGGGTTTATGCCTATTTTAGTGAGTCTAGCTATGATTCCTGGGTGAGGGACGGTGTTGAAGGCCTTGGCAAGATCTAGGTAGGCTGTGTGCACTACCTTGCCCTCATCCACAGCTCTGGTGACAGAATCGAAGAAGTCTATCAGATTGAGCAGACAGGATCTGCCTTTCACAAACCCAAACTGCATGGGGTCCAGAGTTTGGAGATTCCCTATGTCCCTGTTGATAAGGTCCATTATGATGCGCTCCATGGCCTTACATATCAGACTCATCAGACTAATGGGATGGTAGTTCCAAGGATCTGTAGTCACTCCCCTTTGTGGAGTGGGATGACCATAGCCATGCACCATTTGGCAGGAAAAAAGCCTGAAATGAGACTATGATTGAACATGGTACTCAGGTTTGGTGCCAGTTCATTTTGTAGTTCATGTAGGACACAGCCCGAGAAATTGTCAGGTCCCATGGAAGCTGTATTCTTGGCTTTGGACAGTGCAGTTTTTACCTGTGTAGCCGTGATGATAGGGACTTGGCATTCCTCAGGTATAAAGTTTGCACTGAACATGTCGGACAATATCTTGGCAATATCAGTTGGTTCTGTATATGTATTGCCATTATGCTGTAACTCAGAGCAGATCTGAGACTTGCCATGTGGTTGTCTTTAAAATCTGCAACAATTTTGTTTTTGTAACAGCCCTTAGATGATTTGATACGGCATCTCAGTTTTTTGCTGAGGCTAACAAGGGAGTTTTTCCAGTCTTGGGATTTCACACTTTTCTGTAACTTTTTTTTCTTCTGTTGTAGAATTTGTTAATGGTAGGGGGTCCACCAGACTGGCTTTCTTTTTTTGGATTTTGGCCTGTAACGTACTCATATAAATTTGTGATTTTAATTTATATGAGTATGTTACAGGCTATTATATTTAATGAGGTACCACAGTGTACTAGCATTGTTACTTCCCTCTTCATAATTGTAGTTATTTCAGGTTTTACATTACTGTCACCTCAATGGATTGTATATGTACATGTATGTTCATAGTCATAGTTAGTATCTCCTATTTTATTTTGTATTTTTTTGAAACAGTACAACTATATATTCTTTTATGTCTGAGTCGTATTTCTGTCATGCATTCTTTGCATTCTACTAACATGTTTACATACCCTGGCAAAACAGTTTAACTTTCTACTTTTTCCTTAGCTGGTCATTGTCATTTGAAATAATTTGTTCAGAGGATTCAGGGAAAGCTCTAAATGTAGTAATGCTCTTAGAATATATTACAACATTTGACTAGGGTCTACTACATGTGTTCAAGACACACATGCATGAGACACATCCCTGCTGCTACTCACTCATTTCAGCAAGTGCTCTAACCCCCACTAACCCATCTCCCATAATGGTAACTGTCCTTACAAGAACACTTATCCTAACCCTAAAAAGTGCCATCCAGTATCTAACTCTAAACTCCTCCATCCCTCCCTAAACCTAAAATCCTCTTCTTCTCCCAAACCCATTCCAGATTGCTCACTAATCCTAAAGCCTCCTTCACCCTCCTGTCCATGATCACGCCCTAAACCTAAATTCCTCATCACCCTTCATAACAATAAAGTCCTGATCAATCCCTTAACCTAAAATCTCCTTCCCTGTCCCTTAAACTATACATAGAATCCCTTTTCTCTTCTCCCTCAGGATCACTCCCTAAAACCAAAATCCCTACCTCCCCTCCCTAAACCTAAAGTCCCCACTCTGCTCCCCATCCCCCTTTCTTAAACCTAAAAGCACTTTCCCAGCTCCCATTCCCTGCTTACTTGGTCAACAACAAGCACTTACCTGTGCCTGTTACCTTGGATGTGGGCAGGTGGTGCAGCAGCTGCATCTCTGAACTCATGTTCAAGTTTGAGTGTGAGTACCTGATCAGATGGATTGACAGTTGTTTGAGTCCCTGACTGTGAGCTACTAGAATTTGAGCAGCTAGAGAACACCCATTTTACTATATGTAATGTCCACAACAACATGTGCAGAATTACCTTTTACCTTCTCTGATGCTTACATCATATTCCTGTTCATAACTTATTGATTACCCACTTTCTTATCTTTATTATTTTCATCTTTTGCCACATCATTGACACTTTTTAATGTATTTATACTTTTTATCTCACAACTTCCTATCTTCTTGGCCTGTACTCTTGACATGGCAAAGTCAAGGACAGTTTTAGTACTAAGTCTAACTTAAATAATATTTTTCCCAAATTGTAATTTTTGGTTGATTTTTTATTATTTGTTTTCTGTGGCAATGTAACCTATGTTGTCTTAGAGAAAACAAAGGAAACTATATGAATTTAGTTAGATGATAGTTTATTAAAAATGTGGTGAAAATCCTCTATAAAGTCCTTTTAAAAACTAGAACAACCATTGTCCCAAATAACTCAGGGGTTGAACTAGTCCGTTACTTTAAAATATGAGGTTAATACAAGATTAGAAATGACAAGACACCAAGGCTCAAATTTAATAATTTATTAAACAAAAACTTACTAAATAAACAGCAAAACTAATACTAAATAAACAGAAAAACTAATACATCATGTACGTACAAGCATATGCATAAACAAAATCATCTTTGCCACTGATAGCTGCACTGGATAGGATTGAAGTCTCCCTATCTGTTCAGTCAAGGCAAGGCCGACACTGGCAAAATGTCTCTAAGCTCAGTTCAGGCCGGTGCTGTGATCAAATCTGGATGATGATGATGAATTCCATTTTAGCCTTTGAGCTTTTATAGTCTTGAACAAACGACAGGGTCATTGATCACAAGCTCATCATGAGTTGATGGAATATTGTAGAAAATTACAGATAATTTCTTAAGTTGTAAACAAGTCTCGTAATGTCTGGTCTTGTGCCTTACTTCCCTTTTTCAAAGAACAGTTAGCTCACAAACTTGTGATATAGTTCCTCTTTGAAATCCCCACATTCTGGTAAACATCTTTTAAGCTGATAAACAACTTATAGGTTAACAAAAGTTCAGTATTACCAGTAATCGGTGAGCAAGGCCTGCTCTTAAGCATATTGTATTGCTACAATATTAGCAGCATATAGTGAGGTAGTGGCATATCAAGATCTGGCAATAATCAATCTAGCAATAATTAAACATACACAGTGATATGTGGCTTGAGGCATAACAAAAACTGGTAGACTGTGTGGATCCGTCACAGGCCACCCCTTGCATCGAGCAACGTACGCTGTGTATCCCTTATAAGAGTTAAAACTGACATCAGTTTGTATCTTCTCATCACTTTACAGTAAATGCAGCATGATATTAAGCAAAATAACACTGAAACTATTGTGGTCAAAAGCAAAGGATGCAATAACAAATTAAACCACACTGAAGCCTTAGAGGACCACATAAAAATATCATACCGATGCGAAACAGTTATATCCTGTATTTCATTTGCAATTTTTACAGTGGTACCTTTGTCTTTAATCATTTAATCACTGTTGGATGCACATCATTTAGTGTTTTATTTAAAAGTTGCAACACTGTTTGTCCTTTTTGCTTAATCTGTTGAAAGCCCGGATGGACTAGAGATGGACATCTAAAAGTGTGTAATGGTTCTATGCTAGCATTAAATGTGATGTCCATCCATCTAGTCAGTCTAATAAGTTCTCCAGTACAAAAATCAATAATTGCATGGATACTACTTTTACAGTATGCTCCACCAGTTGTGATTATCCCATCGCTCCAGGCTAATTTACAAGAGGATATCACACAAACAGTGGTATCATTTAGCTGGTAGATGTCTGTACCATTTACTACATACCTGTGCCAGGTGCATTCCCCAGTTCCATTATGTAAGCATGGGTGAAGCTTCCTTTTCACCATCATGCATACCCACCCCTGAGGCCAGGTTTCACAACCTGCCACATCAATGGGTACATCATTATAATCAGAGTAGACTCAATTTGAGGTTCCCACCAATTATTTCCAAATTGCAAGGGCAATGTAACAAATGGACAGACCTGCTTTGTCCCTTTTTTACTAGCAAGGTAGTCGAAAATCAGTATACAAGACTTATTTTCACATGCAAAATCTATCGGCTTTAACCAATGATATAGTTGCAGTTCCCTTTGCCAATGGGCTGCCTTTTTAGCCCCCCAAGTTTGAGTGAATTGCAAATATTGCTGGTTGGCAGCCAACTGAGAAGATACAAAAGGTCTGATTTACTTCTGCTGTGAGGTTATTTAAAATCTGTCCTGTATATGTATTTGTATGTTCAATCCACCTCCACAAGACAGTTTGAGTTAAAATACCACCTACAGTTTTTTGTCCCAGCTTGGGATCATGGTCTGCTAGTAGCTTAAAGGCCATATTTAGGTCAGTGCCCAAACGGCTCAATTTGCTAAGTAGGGTATCTATATTGACACTGTTTAGGAATCCAGTCCCTGTTCCGACTGCACCTAGTGCAGTACCAAGAATACCAGTAACATCACGTTTACTCCTTTTATATTTGTAATGTCTGTATTTGATATGCAAAGAATTAACCGGCCATCATTGTACAATTTTACAATGGGGATACCTGGTAGTAATATCAACTGCTGTCATGTTAACTATCATTTTAATACATTGTATAACTCTAACACTACTTACAATCTTAATCTTACATCCTCTGGTATACCTTACCACATGTCCCAAACCATCAAATACAGTTGAACTATTGTCCATGGAATATATTTCCAAATTCGGAGATAGAATTTCCGTGGTGTTATTTTCCCTTTGAAATTCAGCTATGCAGGAGGAATCTAATGGAGACTTGGCTAGTGGAAATCCCGACTCATTTGGCCTTTGGTACAGACCTCCAAAGGGGTTGGAAACACATTTTTCAGGATGTCTATTACAGTTCAGTCTACATACAGTTGTAATGTTTTCCGTCCGAGTGATGTTCCAAGTTAAGGCAGGTTTAGGTGTCACTGCATATAGATGATCTCCCAATTTCCATAAAAGTCACAGTCAGCCATTAAATTTGCAACATCCTCCTCTTCGAATACAGGGATAGGATCAAGACAATCATATGGCCCATCTAAGTGCTGTCACTGGAAATGGTTGGCACCTTCCCAAACAGTGGCAATAATCTATGGAGAGGAAAGTGCAACGGTTGTTTACCAGAATGAAGTAATACTAAAACAGTATCACCAGGTCCATCACAAATTACAGTCCCATGTTCATTTGGTTGATTGGGTGTGGTCACTATAACTTTCATTCCCAGCCATTTGCTTGGTTTAGTATCACAGTCTTGTAGTAAAATAACAGCATCTTGATACAAATTTCTACTAAAGGTTGTCCTTTTTGAATCATCTGTGTCTTATCTAAATTGATAGCCTTCACTATCACTTCTCGTTCTGGCTCCCATAATGTAAAAACCTCCCAACTTCTTCCTAATAGTCCTTTTTGCCCTCAGTGCCAATTTTCTGGGAAAGAGAGTTTCCAGCCTGTCTCAACTAATACTATAATTTGTGCTGGCACTCTTTGTTCAGTCAATGCACTTAGCCAGAACCGAGTTTGATCAGTATTTGTCAAAAGAGGGTATATGGCATTTGGGTTCAGCTTTTCTAGTTTTAAAACACAGCAGCTGGACTGAATGTCATTCATATGCATTTGCAAAGGAGTTCCTTGATGCTTTCGAGGCCTATTATTCAGCTGGCTCACAGCTAATTCTAATACCTTTGCCCAGCCTCATAACGTCCCATCATTTGTATTCTTTCGGATTTGTTCTTTAAGGAGCCCATTATACCTTTCAATCAAACCAGCAGCTTGAGGATGATATGGGATATGCAGTACCCATCAAACTCCATTTTCCTTTGCCCATTCTTGAACCTCTGCTCCGGTAAAGTGGCTGCCTTGGTCACTTTGGAATTCACTGGGAATCCCATATGTCATACATAATTTATTCAATCCTTTCAACACTGCTTGCTGGTTTGCTTTCTTACATGGGGACACCATTAGTAATCCTGAATAAGTGTCTACCATTGTTAGGCAATATTGCTGATTTTGATCAAGTGGTAAAGGACCAATAAAATCTATTTGCCAGATTTGTGCTGGACGACTGCCTCGGTGAATGTGTCCACATGCTTCTGCTTGCAGTTGCTTTTGTTCATTTCTTTCACAGATTTTACACTGCTTTATAACATCTGTAGTTATTTCCTTATTCAACTGCATACCATGCCTTCGTGCCCATTCTATTGTTGCATCTCTTCACAAATGCCCACTCCGATCATGGGCCCATCTTGCCATGCTAGCACTTTCGGCTTTCTCTTCAGCAATATGTATCATGGCCATCTTATCTACCTGCTGGTTATGCCTCCTATCATTTGTTACAAGTGATGCATGGGCATCTACATGTCCAACACTGATTTTGCATTGTTGAGCTTTTTCCCAAATCCGTTGCCAGTCTTCTGAACCTCCCCATAGAGGTCTGCCATGGATCTTCCAATTCTGTTGTTGCCAAGCAGGTAACCAGGTTGTCAGTCCCTTAAAAACTGCCCAGCAGTCAGTATAGATGTATACTTCATCTCCAGGTGATAAACCATCGATGACCAGGGCAACAGCTTGTAATTCTGCCTGATTATTTGAACCGGCAGTGCCTTCATCAAATAACACAATTTCTGTTCGTGGGCAATAAGCCACTGCAGTCCAAGTCCTACCATTTGATCCAATTTTAGCAGAACCATCAGTAAATCATGCATGTTTCTGTTTTTCTGCATCTAAATTATCAAACGATAATGTTTCAGTAATTGGAGACTTTGGAAGCTCATGTCGCTGTTGTGCTATTGCATCAGCATCATCCAGAATTACCAGTCCAGCCAACTGTTGTTGTACTTGAGATACTCCAGGCATGATGTTGGCCCTTTCCTGTAAATACCACTTCCACTTATGTACAGTCAAAGATTGTGCTATCAGAGTTTTCATCAAATTATTATCTCGTAACCACCTCTGGATTGGGTAGTCTAACTTAACTTTCACTGTTTGTTGTTTAGTTATTCCTTCCACATGAATCAATGCTGTGTACACTGCTAGCACATGCTGCTCAAGGGGGCTATATCTCACCTGCACTCCAGTCAGGGATTTGGACCAGAATCACAAGGGTCTCTTTTTCCCAGTGTCATCCTTCTGCCACAGTCCCCAAGACATAACATTATTGGCAACTGTTACTTCAAGGATAAAAGGTTGCTGTGGATCAACTGGGCCCAGCCCCACACTCTGCTGTAGAGCCTTTTTTGCTTCTTCAAAAGCCGTTTGTTGCTTGGGACCCCACTGAAAGTCACATTTCTTCCTTGTTACATAGTGAATGGGTCGCAAAATCAGTCCGAGGTGAGGTACAAATGCTCTCCAAAAGCCCATTACTCCCAAGAAGGCCTGTGCCTGCGGTTTCATTTTTGGGACTGCAATTTTCTGAATACTCTCTAGTGCTCCTGTAGGAATTTCCCTTTTCGCTCCATTCCAAATCATACTAAGGAATTTTATTGATGTCCCTTGTTGTGTTTTATTCTCATTTATAGCCCATCCTCTGTTCTGAAGGTGCTGAATTACAGTTTTTAGTGTGATATCCACATTGAGTTTTTCTCCAGTAATCATTATGTCATCAATGTAATGGAAAATAGTCACTTTTTCCAGCTGTAACTTGGCTAGGGCTGTAGCCACTAGTCCATGACACAGGGTAGGGCTGTGCAGATATCCCTGAGGTAACACTTGGAAGGTATACTGCCTCCCCTCCCAGGTAAAAGCAAATTGGGCTCTGCTGTCTTCTGCTATCAGAATGGAGAAGAAGGCATTTGCTAAGTCCAAAACTGCATGATATGGTCCAGCAGATGAAGACAATCTTTCCACGATCGTAACAATGTCTGGAACAGCTGCCGCTAAGGGTGGGGCCACCTTGTTCAGGCCTCAATAATCTACAGTCATTCACCATGATCCATCAGGTTTCTTTACTGGCCATACCGGACTGTTGAATGGACTCACTGTTGGCTCAAGTATGCCAACCCGAAGCAGTTCTTGTATCGTCTCAGTGATCTCATTATGCCCACCTGGGATACGATATTGTTTGATGTTCACTATTGTTTTAGGTGTGGGAATATAAAGTGGTTCTTGCTTAGCATTGCCTCGAACTACAGCCTTAACTGCGTTGACTGAACAATGCCGCACTCCAAACCTAAATGGCCCTACAGTGGTTTCTAAATTTCTACCATTTAACACATCTATTCCCAAAATGTGCTCAGGTACTGGAGCTATTACTGCTTCAATGAAAATAGGAATACCATCCCCAAAAGCTATCTTAACCTTGGTTTTGATACCTAGTGTTTTTGCCCCCCCATAACCATCAATCTCTACATATTGTCCACGAAATTTACGGGGGTTGCCTGCAAAAATGGTTACTTCTGATCCTGTGTCTACCAGAGCCATCACATGTTGTGGCCCTCCCCTCCAAAAAATGGTAAGGGGTACGTAAGGGCGTCGGTCCCCAGGTGTAATTGCTCTTACTGTACCGCTAGCTACTGGGGACCCACCTACTAGTCAATTTGTCTCTGTTTTTTCGACCTGGGTTCTCCATTCCTTTCCTCCCCAGTCTCTCTCGTCATTAAATTCCCCCTTTTGCCACTGTGCTAGCTCCTCATCAGTAGGGATGTCAGGATATAATTGATTCCACCCTACCTTCCCTTCAGTAGTACTTCTGGTTGGACTTTTTGTAGGGGTTTGCTTTTTACTCTCAGAGCTTGAACCTTTTTCTTTTTGCTTCCACTTTTTATATAATTCCTCAGTAGCTATCCCATCTATTTCTGCAACTTCTACCCCCCACCTTAACAGATCCAGAAACATTTGCTTTCTTGTAACTTTTTCACCGGATTTATCTTTTGATTTCTCTGCATTTGCCTTTCTAGCTCTTCTCTGTTCTTTTTCTTCCACTAGTTCTGCCATTTGATTTAGAGTGGCTATTACATCCCATATCTGCTGACCTACACAGCCTGCCAGGGCAGCCATCAGCTGCCCTTTCCACCACTGGTCATAATTTGTGCATCTGGTCCTTTCGGAAGCACTAATGTCCCATTCCTTAATTCCAGTGAACAAATGGTAGCCAACATAGCCATTTCTCTCAACTGCTGTATTGCCTCTGCTATTGTTTTCCAAGGCTTATGTTCATCAGCTACTGCTGTTGCATCAGGCCAAGTAGCTCGGAAAGTCGAGGCTAACCACACCACCAGTGTATTCACCTGGAGATCATCATGGTTCACATTGTTTACTATTTGCTTTAAACGTGGGTGGAACACCAAACATGCACATTGGTGCATCTCTTCAGCATTTAGAGACACTGCTTCTCCCCCTGTGTCCCAAACCCGAAGAAACCATGCTAAAACAGTTTCCCCTGGCTTTTGCTTATAGATTTGGATTATATTCAATAATTCAGCTTGAGTATAACTCCGCACCTCAACCCATTGTTGTGGTGCTGCCCCCCCCCAAGTATACTGTCCCTTTTTCTCAATAACTGGGCGTGCCTCCACTGATGGGGAATTTACTATTTCAAAATCACTATCACCCTCATCCGTTGAGGGGAGATCACCTTCCCACTTCTCGGGATCAAACTCTGCCTTACACAGCAAAGTACGAACCCGAGGCCTTGAGGGTGGATGGTGTAGTTTTCTCCCATTTCGTTGTCTACGCTATTGAATTATTCGAATAGCTAGAGTCACTGAATTAGATTTCCAGTGTTCAGCTTCCTCTCCTAATTTAACAAGTGCCATATTTGCCTTCTCCAAGACATCTCTATCCAATCTGTGTGTATGCGTGTGTTCTTTACATTGCTCTTCTAACTCTAAAATCTTTTCTTTTAGTTTCTCTACATCTCTGTCTAATTCCTGAATTGCCTCAAAGAACAGCCATCTGGCTGCTCCCACCCCTTCCTTCACCTTTTTCCTCTTATCATCCACTTTTAGCTCCGATAAAGCTCTAGCTAGACTATCAGGGTCTGCCTTAGGTCTTTCTTACAAAGGTTTTGGGGAAGGAGGGGGTGAAACGTGACTTAATACCTTAGCAAGAGGATCCCACTTCCCAAATAATGCTGGCAACATAGTGTCAACGCCCAACTTATTTGGGGTGCCTGACGCAGCATCCTTCTTACCTATGCCTATATGTTTTAAAGGAAAAAACATTGGTGGTTGTTGTGACATTTCCACTGTAAACCTCAGATCCTGCCGACTACACCAAATGAACTAGTCCATTACTTTAAAATCTGAGGTTAATACAGGATTAGAAATGACACAAGACACCAAGGCTCAAACTTAACTATTTATTAAACAAAAACTTACTAAATAAACAATAAAACAAATGCTAAATAAACAGAAAAACTAATAGAACATGTACTTACAAGCATATGCATAAACAAAATCATCTTTGCCACTGATAGGGAGACTTCAATCCTATCCAGTGCAGCTATCTGTTCAGTCAAGGCAAGGCCGACACTTGTCTCTAAGCTCAGTTCAGGCCGGTGCTGTGATCAAATTCGGATGATGATGATGATGATGATGATGATTTCCATTTTAGCCTTTGAGCTTTTATAGTCTTGAACAAATGACAGGGTCATTGATCACAAGCTCATCATGAGTTGATGGAATATTGTAGAAAAATATGACATTACAAGCTCATCATGAGTTGATGGAATATTTTAGAAAATTACAGATCATTTCCTAAGTTGTAAACAAGTCTCGTAATGTCTGGTCTTGTGCCTTACTTCCCTTTTTCAAAGAACAGTTCGCTCACAAACTTGTGATATAGTTCCTCTTTGAAATCCCCACATTCTGATAAACAACTTATAGGTTAACAAAAGTTCTGTAATACCAGTAATCAGTGAGCAAGACCTGCTCTTAAGCATATTGTATTGCTACAATATTAGCAGCATATAGTGAGGTAGTGGCATATCAAGATCTAGCAATAATCAATCCAACAACAATTAAACATACACAGTGATATGTGGCTAGAGACATAGCAAAAACGGGTAGACTGTGTGGATCCGTCACAGGGGTGAACTACAGCACTCATATTTTTGGACTAAACTTTAAAAATCTGCTTTAGATATAGGTTAGTAACATCTTCACTTTATATGTCTCAAACCATGACTAAACTACAATCCCAATACTATTTTCAACTGACCTGGAAGGTTCCTATACTTTTCTACAACTCTCTTAAATTGCATAGTTCATATCAGCTTTCATCTTTGCACATTTCAAATCTTGGCCCTCCTTACTTAGTGTTTTATTTATTAGCTCACTTAGCTCATCTCCCTTATTTATCACTACTGTACTTCACATCTATTCTATTTTTTCTCATTATTTAACTTTTTCTTATATGTTGTGGATGGAATATGATGATCTTGAAAGTATTACTAGGTTATTAAATGTGTTATATCAATTGTATGCTAAGTGGTGCTAGTGAATTGCATTTGTATTTAACCTTCATTTACAAACGACTCCAATACTTTTCTCTTTGTTTTGTATTTTACAGGCATCTCAAATATAGGTTCATAGGTAAATAGTAGGTGGGCCTTTTAAAGCCTAGCCTGCATACTTCCTAAATGTATCTAACAAGTTTAGATACCCTAGGGATATATGTAGTCTTGGACAAGGGTGGCCAAATCTTTGCTGGCTCCCTCTGTATAGTAGAGACTAGGGGTTATTTTCCAATTCCCCATCCACTGGTCTAAGTTATGCTTGAAGTGGGTCAGGAAAGAATTCTGCTTCACATGTTCCAGAGAAAAGGTAGTCTCTGAGACACATACCTTTCCCTCCAACAAGTTTAGGTGTCTTGATGGGATAATTCTGAGGCTATTCATATTGCTGATATGCACAAGGTCCATCAGAGCAGGATCCAATGATGCCTTGTATGTCAGGCAGGTGGTGCCTTGTATGTCAGGCATAGATCATCTCCCAACAGTTTGTAGAAGACCAAGTAGAGGGATAGGGCTTTTAGTCGATCCACGTAATACATGTTTATGCCCTGTATCCTTTTTGAAGAATCTGTGAGGATGTTCCAGTTGTTGCATGTGCCTGGTCAGGTGCATACTGAAAGGGGGCATTATCCTGAAGGCTAGGCCTGACGATGGCTAAATACATTGGAACAGTTACTTCATTAGACTAGATGCCATACCCTTGCTTTTTTTTTTCTTTCAGCTTTCGTAATATTATTTCAGTTGGATTAGCTCTGTGGAGATGAGTTTGTCTAATCTTTTAAACCTTAAAATTTTGTGTGAAAAAGCAAACAGTGCAGAAATGGTATGAATATAAGCTTAGAACAATATTCCAAACTTAACTGGATAGTTGCTATATTTACTGCAGGTTGAAGTAATTCTGCATAACTGCTTGCCACAGATCTGTTGCTCAGCATCTTGTACTTGAGCTCCTATTTTGCCTTTGCCAGCTTGAAAAGGGCTGCTGGGACCACAGATTTTGGCTTTTTGTGTTGCCCTGGATGGATGCAGGATGTTGTTGTGTGGGTCTATATTAGATCAGCGAACGCTTAAAAAAAGCGAACGCTGATTATCGACCTTAAGCGAAAGCTTACAATCTCGAACTGTCAGATCAGCGATTTTTTTCCTAGGGAAAAAAAAAAAAAATCGCTGATCCTAAACACATACGCACAACACAAGCACACCAAACAAACAGAAATCCACAGACATACACCTAAAATCTGACACCTAACCCTACACTAAACTATGCACACACCACTAACTATCCACTTACCTTAACACAAACCCTAACCCTAAGGTCCGTCACTATCGCACACTCACCTCACCCACTCCCTAACCCCAACTCACCTAAATCCGCCCTAACCCTCATGTCCACACAATCGCACACATACCTAACCCGAGCCCTAACCCTAACTCACCTAACCCACCCTAACACTCACATCCACACAATCGCACACTTACCTGAATCTGACCCGTAACTTTCCACCACAGCACTGAAAATACTGAAGCAACAGAAACGGACAACCAAATTCTTTCCCTAGGAAAAAATTTGAGTTTCTGTTGCTTCGATATTTGTAACTTTCGCTAAAATAAGGTTGATCAATCAGCGTTCGCTTGTTTAAGCATTCGCTGATCTAATATAGACCCTTGTTGTGTATCCTGATGGGTCTTGCAACACTGAAGGAGCCACATTGTTAAATTATTTTTTTGCAGGCTTGAACTGATGCTGTTCACTCTGCCCTTTTTTCCTCTGAGTCAGCTAGCAATATGGACATCTCAGGACTTTTGAATCTGGTGCATTCACTTAAAGTCTCTCCAATGTAATTTTTTTTATGGTTATGCAATATGGGCGGTGAGCCAAGAATAGAATTTGAATGATGAAGATCATATGGTAAACAATTGTCCTTTAGTTCGAACTTACTTTGCACAGTAATTCAGTATTACATTTTATTGCGTTATTTGCAGCTATATTTATCTTCTTATTCTCACAAAACTGTTAGCTTTGAATAGTAATTTCACTTTTTTCAACTAATTACATGATCAAACTTTTATGCTTGCTTAGAGTTTTTTGTATAGTGCTTTGGAATAATGGACAGAAATGGGACTGAACAACTCTACCATTGTAAATTTCCTGAAGGACTTATGGTTCATGAGGTATTACTATTTCTTTGAGGTATAGTTCAAAAAAAATATTTTGTTAGAAATCTTATAGGCCTCATCTGGCATTCTCATTAAAGTCTTCTGGCATAAAGTGCAGTAGTTTGTTAGAGCTGCTTAGGGCACAATGAATTAGATTTTTATACCCACCATAATTTTCATGTTGTCAAGTCAAAAGATAATTTTCTTTTATATTTGATAAGGCATTCCTTCTTTTTTGCACACAAGACAATATAGAGCATGGCAATGGCACAACTTTAACAGGTGGGCATTTTCTGATGATTACATTAATTGATTTGCATTTTTTTGCCAAGGAAAGTCTGACCAGGCATAACCATTATCAACGAAAGCAGAGGGAGAAACCAAAGCAACATTAATAATTCATAAGAGTTCATCATACAAAAGATGATGTTGTAAGCTCAGTAATTTAGATATTAAAAGGCAAACAAAATGTGTGGTTAAATGAACACATATCCATCATTCAGAGGAACAGCTGCAGAAAGCTTTTTGTTGCACTCATGGTCTGCACAATAACAGTTAAAAAGTCCAAAAGGTATTTTTAATTGATGTTGTTAGACAATAAGACTTTCAAAAGGAGTAGTGTCTCACTATATTTTGTGAAATATGACTGTATTAAGGACATATTCTTTGGTAGGCGAAGCAGAGTTAGTGGACATGTAAAGGACAGGGAACAGCTGAAGCAAGAGTAAAGATAGAGGACAGAGCACTTTAATCGTGACATTTCTAGGACAGCAGCTGGAAGAAGAGGATCATGATTAAAGTACGGCACTGTTGTGAAGAAGTTGTCAGGTTTACTACACCTATGAGGATTGTGAACATAAGTTGGACCATTTCCTTGCTAAGTATTATTTTTGCATGGTTTTACCCTTGATGTCTGTTGACCATCAACTCCCTCCTAGCCAACTGGCCCATTCATTCCCCTTCACCAGGCTAAGGGTTAGCAGGGAATAAATATAATTTAAACATTTATTAGGTGCAGGTCATATTTTTCTTTCCTTTTCTTCCTAGCCTAGCTGTACACACTTGGCTATATGCTGGGGAGGGTTGTTTAATGGTCAGTCAGTGGAGGACATCCTCTCACTTCTGCAAGGGGTGTTACTTCTAAGTGCTCTGCCTCTACCCCAGAACAGAAGTGGTAGTAATTCTCATCTCCACCAGGAAGATCACATCACCCAATGTACCCATGAGAGTGCACAGACCCCCTACCACCCCCCAGGAAAGCAAGAGAGTCACTTGACGTTAATCAACAACTTCCCTGCTTGTCTGCTTCGGTGCTCAGCCACAAAATGAACTGTGGTCAACTGGGTTGCAGTAAGGGTTCCATTCTCCTGTGCCACATAGGATTTTGGGTAGGGTTTTGCCAGGTACTAAATGGAATGTGGTTTATTTATTTGACCACAGCTTATATGGAATCTATGAGGTAATTTTTTTTTTTTTTTTAATTTAAGCAAATGCAGTGTTGTTGTTCCCCATACTGCTGTTGCATTGTTGGTATACAACTGCAATACAGAAGTGCCGGAAGCTGTTGAAGACTAGTGGGCTGGAGGGTGAGAGGGGCACTTAGCGATCTTAAAAGGGCAATATTTTAAAACTATTTACTACCACAACATAGGTTCACTTGGAGGACATTTTAAGCTTAGCCAATTTCCCTTTTGGTGCTTGAATTAACATTTCCTGATTGGTCTTACCTATCTTATGGCCCTAGTGAGAATAAATGTAATCATACTATAGAAAATTTGAGGGGACCTATGTAAGGGATGCAGCATTGAGAAACTGCCTCTATCCATTAGTGACATGAGGGGCAATCCTGGATTACATTTTCTATTATTACCCATCCTTAGATCCAAGTTGCATTTGAATGTGGACAGGGAGGAGCTTTGTTTTACTTGAATGGATAGTCTGTTCTGGACAGTGGTAGCCTCTGTGATATATATCCATCTCTCCACAACATTCAGTTTAGATACCTGGAGTGAGTATTTTTCATGCCATTTGACTTGCTGATGTTCAGTAGGTCCATCTGTATTAGGTCAGAGGATGCCTTGTATGCCAGACACGTCACCTCTAAGCACTCTGTAGGATACTGAGTATAGTAATAAATCTTTGAGGTGGTCCATGCAAGACCTATTGTTTAGGACCTGTATCCTTTAGTAAGGTATCTCTGTGGGTATTCCAATTGTTGCATGAGTCTGGACAGATACATGCCAAAGTGGGCATTCTACAAAATGATTGACCTAATGAGAGCTTTATAAAGGGGGACAACAACATCTCTAGATCTAGTCAAAATCAATTTGTTTATAAGCTGTGCAATATAGAAAGACTTTCTTATGACTCTGGGCACATGTTGATCAAAAGTTAGGTCACTGTACACACAAGTTCCCAAATGCCAAACAACTGAGTCAGTGCTCAGGGGGCATTGTCAATTTGGCAGTTCCCTGGAGTAGATGACTTCCCAAAGGATATGATAATGTATTTTTGGAGTTTAGTTTCATTTCATGATTCTGGCACCAGTTATTGTTTGGGACAAACCTTCCTGTATGATGGCTAAGTCATTTAGGGATTCAATAACTGCTCCTAGCTTGCAGTCATCTCAAATTTGGCCGAAGCCCTTTGGCATATATATCTCAAAAGTAGAAGGAAATACCAAACAGAAAAAGTCTCGGCACAAAACCCTGGGGGACTCCACTGGTGACTGGTCTCTTCTCCTATTTTGATCTCCTGCATCCTGTAAGCAAGCATACATGTATGCATTCTTTGATTCACCTTCTTGATTGTATTAACCTCATTATATTAAATTATATTCCTTGCATAATACAGCACCACTTGTTAGAATGTGTTTTAAATTTGTAGTTTGGAACAGTCTTCTAGTAAGCAATGAAACAAAATATATGGACCAATAATGACATAACTAACCATTTCAGACAATTCCAACCATAAAAGGCCACTCAAACTTCTGTCATTACAATCCACCAATATCAGTAAATATGCAAAATCTCTGCAGAAGTCAGTCATCTAAATAATTCCACATCAAAGGGATCTGTAACTAATGAAGAGGTTGCTGCTAGCAAACAACTTTATATTTCATTGTTTCATCATCTACAAATAAAGTGCCTGTTACCCTTGAAGAATAAATTGCCTATACTACATTAAAAAATGATGAGCTAGTAATTTTGCAATGGGAAATGGTTGGGAAACTGATATCGGAAACATAGTTACTAGGTACCTCCTCCAAAGGAGGACATTCATAGGACTGCTGTATCTACTCCCTTTAAAGTACAACACAGTACAGTATCAGTGATCCATCTGCATACTATGGGAGTAGAACCCACAGCCTTCTGCATCAAAAGCAAGTATACTACCTGTTGTGCTACTAACAACAACTTAGCATAAGTAGCACTAAACTTCTCTTCCCCCGAAGCTCTCAGCTCCTTGTAAAATCCACTTGACTCTCAACTAAATCTCTCAACTTTGCAGCACAAGAAAGCTGGAAAAAGCCACAATTTATTTGCTGGGGGGGGCAAAGGCCCAAAACCAGGGACACATTTTAAATATTGCTTGTATAATCTTAGAATGTTGCTAAAATAAAGTGTTTTGTGTTACCATGTGTTTCCTGAAAGATAGGAAGACTGAAATTTAAAGGGTTATCATTATTTAGTGAATCCAGTTCTCACTGATTTGCTAGAAAACCACAAATTGTAAGAGGAACAGACCAAAAGTATGAGCCAAATATGCTGTGAAAATCTGGACAGTTGAGAGCTATGGACTCACCTCCCTGAATCACAAGTGGTGGTATGGGTAGAGAATTCAGGCTCTTGTTTGAGCCTGAGTAACAACCACCAGGTATACCTAACTGGGCATTTTACACACACACACACACACACACACACACACACACACACACACACACACACACACACACACACACACAAGGGAGCAGCATAACTCCTGCAAATGAAAGAACAAAACTCTCCTTACCGTCATGACTCTGAGTCTGGCAGCACCAACAGAACAGAGGCAGCATAAGTCCTGTAACACAGAGCAATAAGAGAACAAGAACAGTTTAGTTAGTTTAACTTCCTCGCGCAAATCTATGTTAGCATGAAAACTCCACTTCATTATTTTTTTCTGATAAGTCTTGCAGCTGTAAAAGTAGGGGGGCTCTCACTCTCTCTGGCTCTATGGTTCCAGCACTCATGCTGTAATAGTGTACATCTTGATGGACATTTTTTGGGGGGGCTATAGTGAATATTGTGGGACATCTTTAGGTGCGAGTAGTCTAGGACACTAGGTAGTTAAGGTTCTTAAGTGCTTGACAGTGATATTCTTTTTGTAGGTAAGATTCAGTGCATATTCAGCAATTTTATTGTGGCTTTGTTCTAGTTTTATAAGTTGGCACACCTGTGAGTTTGTGAGTACTAGGGAAGCATGTAGGAGACTTGGAACAGAAAAGTATGCACATCTACAAATCTGAAAAAAAATATTGGTCTGCAAGTCTCTCAGTGAATTGCCAAACTCTAATCATTTCTATTTGACATTTAAGTGATTAATCTTAGGGGAAGATAATAAGATGAAAGTCATACTTTAGGCTGATAAAGCAAAGACCTTTGCAACTCCAGTCATGACAGGGGTATCACAATAACTTTAAAAATACATCTCAGTACTTCTTACATAATGTAGTAGCTTTCTATTCAAAGTTGACAATGACAAATTGTGTTGTACTTATTTATTCATTAATTTGATTAATTCATTTTCATGTGTTGGATTAAGATTAATCTTATGAGCTGCTAATGAGTTTCACTATGTAGTCCAGAGTTCGATTTTATAAGCCTTCATTTATCTCTTGTGTGATTTTGAGTAAGTCACTTAATCACACAGTGCTCATGAGTGACCTGTGAAAAGATTGTGTCAAGCAGACATACCCAGTTAACAAAACTGTAAAATAATGATAAAATAAAATAAAATATGATGCATGTTATCTGAGCTGTCTGATTTCCTAAGTGAACATTTAAGATTAGAAAATTTCTTCACGTGCTCTTGGGTATAATGGACTTGTCTGCCATCATATATTTTAATTAAATAATTGTTTTCATTTGTTTCTGTGAGAGAAGTGTATTTAAAGCTTTGTATTTGCAACTTAGAGAATTTCAGTTTTCTTAATTAAAATGAGGACCTATCCATCTGACTTGATGATGGCTTTGTGGTTGTAAAAGAGTCCATAGCACATAAAATGTGTAGGGAGTACATTAAATTTTAATAGAAATACAAACAAACAAATAAAACCAATAAAAACAATGAATATCAAAGAAAAATCAAATACAGAAAAATTGATTAACTAAAGTCACTAAACCGGTTTAAGTTAACTGCAAACAACACCCTTTATTCCACAGCAAGAAGTTTAATTTTCTAAGAATATCTGAAGTGTCTTATTATTTATTCCATAACACATGACCAGTGACCCTTCCAAATATGCCATAAACAACTAAATGAAGCCCAAAATGCTTGAATGCTTCTACAGGACTAAAAAGCATGGGAAGTAGTCAACTCCCGGCGCAGAGCATACATGTTCATGCGCACATTTGTATTTCATGGAGACCTTCACGTGAAGCTTATCCAAAGACAGATGCCAATAAAAATGTATTTATTACAACAGTGTCTTAAATGCAGTTGTCTTAAATCCAAGTGATAGAGTTGCGAAGGAACTAGAGTCCCATGGGTTGTTGTGAAGGAACTAGAGTCCCATGGGTGAAGCAAAAAATGTCAGCATGATTGAATCATACCGGTCCTATCTGGAGCATGTTGGGGAATGCTTCTACTCCTTAATCTTAACCTGATAAGTAAAGGTTAAAAAAGACTTAGGATAGGTGTGTAATTTTCTTGTTGAAATCCCTTTCCACAAAGTGACATATACGATGTGCAGAAGATGCCCTAATAAAGACTCAGGACTGGATGATACCACTACCACCATTCAAAACAAGATGCAAAGATATAAAATAAATAATAATGAAAGTCCTAGATAGCAAGCAAAATCACTTCAACGATGCTCTCATGCCAAAAGTCCTTGCATTTATCTTTGTTTAGAGACAAACCAACCCCTTGCAAAAGAGACAAAAAATATGGATGGTTTTCTGCAGCAATAAAACATTTTTTTTTGAACAGGCAAGACGTCATCTGCGGGGATGGAGACTGTGCCATAAACATACCAACTTCTTTCTTCCAAAGCCGATGAACAAACCATTCAAAACCATGGGAAACAACAAATAACTGCTTGGATATCTCTGTTGAATTCTTTAAAGCATCACTACACTACAGCCAACATACCCATTGACCTGGAAGAACAGCCTAATATTTTCATAAACTATTTAGCAGAAATTGTGAAAATGGTGTCCAGACTCAAAAACTGTTAATAATGTCCTGTAAGAATGGCTGACTGAGTCAAAAGCTTTCATAATATCAAATCTTAAAGGTACCGCAGAAGGATCTGTATTCAAAACCACATCAACCATATCCCATACCATAACAAGATAATTCTGGACAGAAGTCTGGTATCCCAGAAACATCAGAATCTGCCAACAATGCTGGGAAGATGAAATGTGAACTTGCAGAATATTTGTTATAAGTTTTTAATCAACCTGACACAAAGCTATAGGTCTCCAAATTCACTAAATCTAACCATCCCCTGCCTTCATATTTATCTGATAACAACCCTCAAAATTTCTGTGTTGCATAACTCATTGCGATCCATTCATTAAACAGAGACAGCAGCATCTGTTTATTGCCCTACTATAAAGATTTATAATAGTTATAACTAATGCCATCTATACCGCAAGAAGTGGTACTGGTTTTCTGAAACCCTACATCTAAAATCAGGCACCATAAAGTCTTTATTTACAACTGCAAAAATTTCAGATTACAAAGATAGCACCAATGTGAAAATATTAGGTTGTTTACCTGATGATCCAGCAGAATACATTGAAACCATAAAAGAGGAAACAATATGCATACTGTTTTACTTAGTGGTAGCAAGAAACCCATGTGCATCACAAAATGACCAGCTGTTCCTTCTTATACACCTTACCTAAAAAAAGATTATATCCCATGTACTCCTAATAAAAAAATGCTACCACTATAAAAAACATTTTTATCTTCAACAAGTTAGCCTGGCGTAACTTTTTTATCAATTTGTGCTACAAGAGATGTTCTGAAATGGAATTTGTATTAAGGGCATGCAATTACACAGCAGATTTCCTGGTTTCCCTAAACAATCACTGGGAGTGCAGAAACAGCATCTTAAACTATCTTCCAACCAAGCTGGAACTAGTCCAGCTGGCATATCAAAGATATAAATCAACATAAGCTTCCCACAAAACTGCATGACTTTAGGAAACCAGACCTCCTACACTATGGTGCCATTCAATGAATACTGATACAGGAAAGAAGAAAGGTGGTCTGACAATCAAATGAACTAAGAATATTATCATGATCAGAAAACTTGACAGAGTGTGGATAAAGAAAAGGCAACAAGAGTAGCAGAATATAAAAAAAAAAATATTAATATAAGGCCTCTAAGAACCCTGGCAAAAGTGAAAGGGCAAGATTCACCTATCTGAAACTATGGCAAGTCACACATTTCCTGCCATGCCTTTAAATCACAAGAAGCACCCTGTGTAGAACGTTTGAAATTTATGTTGAAATCTTCCACCCAAATAGTCCTCATATCAAGCAACATAACCTGTCTAACAATGTTTTTGTCAATAGGGTTAGTAGGCTATAAAGGGATACAAGCCAAAACACATTTTGTAAACAGAAAACATGTAATACCGTACACCTTCTAGGATGAATAATGATTATGTTATTGATTGTTCAGTACCTGGAAAGGCAGTAATACCAGAACACCCATCGTCTCCTTTTCTCCAAAAAGAGGGACCACTGAAGGAATGACAAATCATTAAGTCGACTCCCTTGAAGATGCACGTCCAAAAGGCAAAACACATCACATGTGAAAGACGTGCCCCATTGTGCTGCTACCTCCTTAAACAAGACTGTATGCTGTTAAAGTTCAAAGAGCAAACGTTTATGTGGGATATTTCTCACTTTTTCTATTTTTTAACAGGTTGTGAGGTCCCCTTAAGTTTCTTGGTTTGACCTTGCTTATCTCGGGAAGTTTCAATGGGAATGTCTGCAAAGGACATTTTAAATCAGAAGTTAGCAAAGCAAACATTCTGATTAACTGTAACCTGATGTAGCACTTGTGAAGAAACATTACCATGAGAACCCTTCAGTAAGACTGGGAAGGAAGGAGGAACAGACTCTGTATGTATGGATCCTGCACCTATGCTGTTGAACACTTATCTGGTAGTTTCACTTAAGCTAGGGTTTTTTAACTGTGCTGGAGCAGAAATAATGGGAGAGTCAAACTAAAAATGTGATGCATGTTTTACAATGTCAACAAAAAGGCATACAGATGACTTATTTATGCCCCCCTAACCACAACACACATTGTTCACAAATTTACTTAGAACAATCCTATATCAAATGGCTCTAATACCCACAGAAAAAAATCAGGGTCTGGGTTACAAAGAATAACACAATGTGCCACTAAACCCAAGTATGAGCACATTATCAAAATGTCCAACTTCGCCAGCATGCACCTTCAATTCAACTCTAGATTCCTATCCCCAGTCCATAAAGCCCTTAAGTCTCTTAATTAGAATGTCAAACATTTTTGCACATTGTTGTTTTACAAAGAAGTGCTTCTTGTTCTGAAATGTTTGTGTGAAACCCCATAAACAGTCAATCTTTTGTTAGTAATATCCACAACGTCAAAGCCATTTCAAGGCAACACATTTTGTCTGACATACTAAGAAACCTGCCTTCAAGACCAACTTACATAAATGACACATCCAAAAAACATTTCTATTCCAAGGTACATAAGTAACTTAGTATCAGCTAACCAAAAATCAAAATGCCTTTATTACTGAATCACAAACAAAAACCTTGCCAATAATAGTACCTGCTTCGGAGAAAAGTAGCACCACAGCATGCTGATGTTGGCAATCTGCTAATAGCTTGACATGATCCTGAAAAAGCAGCCTGTTGGAAGCAGTAACAGTTGAATGTAATTAAATGTTGTAAAACCAGTAACAAACTGAAAAGGAAGAGAAGTAGAACAAACAGAAACAGAGGTACAGCCATTTTTTTTTATTTGCACTCTGAGGTCCTGTACTGCTACTCCACTGGCATAAATGGTGGCCATTCCCTAAACTGAAATGGAGCCCAAGAAAAATGACTTCATGGTACTCCCCAAGTTGCCCACCCCACCACCCTCTCAGTGCCTCCCATGTATTTCCCAGATCCTGGCCTCTCCACTCCTATCTAAATTACCTCTTTGTTTTCTCATAGTTTGTTTTACTCTTCAGCTGTTTCTTGCATCCTTGCAGCATATTCCAACTGGCCAAGAGTAAAAAGTGTTGATGAAATAATCAAACTAAATTGGAAGCCTAGTGGCCAGCTGGCCACTAGAAGCCATTGGGATTCTAGATGATTTGAGGTACATTTTGAAGCTTTTTTCCACAACCTTTTGATCCAAGGATTGGCTGAACAAAAATAATGATTAAGAAAAGAAATTCAGTCTTATTTTTTTCTTTCAAAGGAGACGTAAGTTGTATCTAAAGCTTAATGTTCAAATCTCACAAAACAGTAGTTCCCTATAAACTAAGAGGGCAAACGGCTGTGAGGATACATAAATCATATCAAGGATTAGTGCCTGCCTGCTTCTATGAAAAAAATAAATAGTCACCTTCTGTGTGCATTTAGATTAGGATGAAGATGAAAAGACAAATGGTTGCAGTCATACATTTCAAATTGCTGCTGTCACACTTAGAAATAGCATGTATCTTTACCCCATCCCCCAAAAGACAGACACCTTGTTTGTATCCCCTGATGTCAGACTGTGAAAAAATTAAGGAGCACATTGAACAAGTAACACATTTCAAGTTGTTGCTCTCAAATGTATATATCGAGCATGCCTCCCAAGATAGTCACCTGCATACACATCTGGCATTTAAGAAAAGTGGAAAAATGATGACCTCAGTAAGACATTCCACCTTTTTGCTCTAAAACATTACAATGCTCCTAGACAAGCTATATTGATTTTGGTGCACACTTTTTGTGAAGTAAATTAAATAACTAAAGACCATACTGTTCTTGGCCCCCACACAAGCTAGATCGATCCTCAGTGTATACCTCTGAAGTTTGATTGTGAAAGAAATTAAAGAAGTAATGACCACACTGTTCGCAGCCCAACAAACAGTGAACTTCTGTGCTCACCTCTGAACAGGACCAATTTCAGACTAGGTAGAGTTCATAGAAGAGGCTGCTACTATATCTGTGTTAAAATCCATTTATACAGCTTGGGGTGTAGAATCTGTCAAGCTCCATAAAGTTTTTAGGGTCTAGATGCTCTAGGATGCACGTTATACATTCTTTAAAAAGATAATGACTTATTATTTGCTCTTTGTTCTTTAATGCTATTCAGAAGAGTTATTTTTCTGGGAGCATGTGCACACAATCAAACACACACACACACACACACACACACACACACACACACACACACACACACACACACACACACACAACGATACCAAGTGCAGCTAGATCATTGACTGTGTACACTTAAGATGTCTGAATATTATCAAATGAATGAATAAATGCATAAATAATAGCCACAGTAATAAGTTTTAACTTGTTGCTGTCAATAGCATATAATATAACCCATTACACCCCCAAAATACGCACATATTTGCTGATCAGTTTCACAGCTGAGATGTCTGAATATGATCAAATGAATGAATAATTACATTAATAGCCACAGTAATACCACATACAATGAAGATCTTTACAACACACACACACACGTCACCAATTACAGCCACTTTACTTTCAGTGTACACCTCAGATGTATGAGTGTGAACATATGAGGAAATACTTAAATAGTTCTCACAATAAATTATTCCAGCTCATTTCGGACTGATGCACACACTGTTACTCATTATATCCCCACTTACTCAAAAAGCACGTGGATAGACACACACACACAAGATCAGATGAATGAGTATATAATAGCCACAGTAAAAAAAATAATCTAGTTGCTGTCAGGTCTATACATTGCAACATGTTACAACTTCCCCAACTCTCTCACACTCACACACACACACACACACACACACACACACACACACACACACACACACACACACACACACACACATTGCAATTGCATCTACTTTATTGATCATGTATACTTCAGATGTTTGTGATTAAATTAATACATTTATAAATAATAGCAACAGCAATATTTCAGATCATTACTGTGTGATGCATAAGATGCATCCCATTAACCCCCCCATATTGAGATGTGCCGACTCAGTTACAGCCACTTTTTTATAAGTGCATAGGTAAGTACTAGGCTAGCTGCCCTTGCTTTCCATTTTAAGCATAACCCATTTTTGTACTTGAAATAACCTATACCATTTGGTCACAAATTGGCCTTACTCATCACTTGGTCACTTCATTGACTCTGTGCACCTTTGATATCTAACTGTGATCAAATGAATGAATAAACACATAAACCAATGAACACAGCTAATTGCTGCAAGCAATACTGAAAATATAATGTTTTACTGAGGTTCATTCTTCAAAACTTGAAAACAAGCAAGGATGAAAAACAGCAAATAGGACAATTCATTCATTCATTCATTCATTATGCCTTTATGAATGAACAAATCATTAATTTTCCAAAATTACATAGTTTATTGCCAGCAGCAGTGCAGCAAGGGTGGGGAAAGAGGGGCAATTGCCCTGGATGCTGACCTGTCTAGGATGCAGTCCACTATAAAGAAATAAATAAAAATATTTATAATATATATTTATTTCCCTTTAAGGGAAACAGAAAGCAAATGTTCTACATGGATGTCCAAGGCACTTCAGCATGCATGTCTCCCTTTTTACATCACAATGAGTGACAGTATCCCAAAGACCTGTGTTTGGTTACACAGGTGGAGGGGCAGTGCAGAGAAGGCAGTCAGAGGGGTTCATCTTTGGCTCTCACAGTAAGGCAAGGTTTTTTTTTATTTTTATTTAAATAAATTGTTTGCTGTGGATCCGCTACCTTAAAATAAATAAATAAATAAATGAATAACGTCTTGTTCATTCCATTTGTGACTGATGGTTCCAGTGCTTCCAGCCTCCACCACCTGGTGCTACATGGCTTGCAGCTATGACTTGAAAAGATGAGCCAGACTCTTCAAAGTTTAGTTTACATTGTTGTTTTAATTGTTAGCCCTAGGACAGACAGATTTAAAATATTGTTTTTATAAACATATAAAGTTGCTAGAAGAATAACATGTTTTGTGTTAGTGTCTGTACAAGGTAGATCATCTGTCAGTCTATAATGCTATGATTGTGCTACATCCAGTCCAGAAGTCATGTTTGTGTCTATACATGATTGCATATTTTATATGTAGGATCCAGGTGTACGTCTGGAAAATAAACAGTTTTTTCCATCATCTTTCCTAGTGATGGAAGAATGGCCATGGGATTACAGCTGTACATGGAGTTTGTTTCTTGTACTTTGGGAAGGTGGTACTACGGCTTTTTTTCCTTCAAATTATGGACGTGATGATGTTATGGCAGAGGGAAATGTAGACTTGATGAATGAAAAGCAAGATGTTATTTTTAAAGAGTTTAACTAACAGACCATGGTGGAAGGTATATGAATATGTTTTGTTAGGACATCTTATTGCTGAGAATGGTCTCTGGTGTTCATTTTCTTTAATGTGTTGTAAATTGAAAGAAGAGAACATATGGACAGCATAGGTATTTGGGGAAGGTTGTTCACAAATGGTAAGAGAGTTTGGAAGACACTGCAAATTTCATGATTAAGTCATTTGCAGACAAATGGCTGCTACTGTTGTAGGCCATATTTTTTCCTTAAGGGCTGCAGTTGGATTAACTTGCCTTCAGAAGTACTTTGGTTAGTAGAAGAAAGGGCTGATTATGATGGGCATGGGGACAAAGATGGCTTCTGCCATCTAAATGTATTTTCGGCAATGTTTCATAGAACTATGAATCTATTGTATGCTTTAAGGTTAGAAGACTGCAGTGCATTCAAGCTTGATCTTAAAGAGCAAATATATAATTTAGCTGTTTTGTTACCTATTTATTTGATATGACTTTGAGCAGCCAAGTAATAAATGCTGAAGTATTTGTTCAAAACAGTTAGAAAGATTATTTTCAAATACTTGCTGTGTATGGCTGGTGTCTTGACATTGCAGTACAGGTGACAATCAGTAGTTGCTAATTATACTTTTAAAATGGAGACATTTCATTTTTGCACTTTGTGTGTGTGTGTGTGTGTGTGTGTGTGTGTGTGTATGTGTGTGTATATATATATATATATATATATATATATATATATATATATATATATATATATATATGTCCCACATCTCAAAATAGGTCTGTGTTGAAACTGTGAAGACCACCATTCTGAGCACTGGAGCAACACGACTATAAATGTGCAAAAAGGCATTTACATGTTAAGTCCATCCTTGCAATAAATACCTCAGACCATTTACTATACTCCAAGATAAAGTGATCTTGCAATTAATATATATATATATATATATATATATATATATATATATATATATATATATATATATATATATAAGTATCAGGTATGGAGTGGTACAGTGGTAATGTCTCCTTGCAAATGCTTTTGTAGCATTACAGTGAATTTTGAGATTCACCGTAATTCTAGGCCACTTGCACTTTATTTTTCATATTGATATGACTTGCAGTTAGAGATCTCACACTTTAAACAGGCAACCTTTCAAGACAGGTTCCTACTTTTCACACGTGCATGCTTTAGTAAATATCAGACACCCTGATATGCACATTTGTTAGCACACTCAGATTTTTCAGGCTAAAAAAGTAGTTTCATAGCACAAAGGCAATGTTTATAGTACAGTTGCCACTGACTAATAATTTTCTTCTCATAAGAAAGGCAATCATTAATCAGGAGTGTCCGAGTTTTTTCTACAGATACGCAGAAGGATAATTTTGTATTAGGAAAAAACTGACCCCTTTTCTTGCCTGTTTTTTATGTTAGTGGAAACTTAACAGCTGAGAATATTTTTGTAAAATCAACATGATAAAAAGCAAATTATATCTTGTGTCTACCTGTAGTAAGTAATAACCAAGTCTGCTTTATTTTTAATATGTTAAGGAAAGTTAATTGTGTGGTTTCTTTAAAATTGCTAAAGAAATGTTGTGTTTGGTAATGCCTCAGATGACAGTTAAATTATTAATTCTGAAAATGTGGTCGTGCTGCGGTTAGCATTGTGTCTCACAGAAAAAGGCTCTCCAGTTTGATTCTCGGCTGGACCGCCTTCTGTATGGAGTCTGCATGTCCTCCCTGTGATCAACTAAACTTTAAACAGACTTGCAGGTAGGTGCGTGAGTGTGTGTGTGTGTCTGTGTGTGTGTGTGTGTATGTGTATGTGTATGTGTGTGTGTGTGTGTGTGTGTGTGTGTGTGTGTGTGTGTGTGTGTGTGTGTGTGTGTGTGTGTATGTATGCCTATTAGTCTCTTATGTTTTTCTGAACATTTATTTTTTCCCACCCCTTTTAAAAAAAATTGTTCTGTAGGTGGGGGGTGCCAAATGATGGTCTCACCCTGGGCTCCAAATGACCAAGCTACTTCTCTGGTTGCTAGGATATGTTCATATTATCTATTTATAGTTTTTCTTTTTTTGTTTTTAACTTTTTTGTTTTTAACTTAGCTTCCAATTATGCTGGCCATTCCATTTATCTGAGGAGCCTATCTATTAAAAAAATAATAAAAAAATGCCAGTAAATACTGAACAGAAAAACAGTTTTATGAATGTAAGAATGAATGACCTGGACAGAGTACTGGCATTTTATTTAGCTAGCAATGTATGTTTGTAACTTGCAAGTGATACCCCTACTAATTATATGCTTGATTTAATGTATAAAGCATACACTTCCCAACATCCCTGAACACAAGGCCTAGATGTGTTGGAGGAAACACCGACAGTACTGTCATCTTACAAATTCAAACAAGTCTTGATTACCAAGTGAAATAGTAGAAGGTGAAAAGGAAAGATTTTAGTCAAGGTTTTCCATAATATGGTCCCCAACTTTTGTCATCATGTGCATCATTTGTATCCAGCATTTCCAATAAATTTAAATAATCAAGATTTTCACTTCGTACTTCAGTATTCTGCATAGACTGATCCACAATATCCACAACCACTTTGTTTCACTTTAGAAAGCAGAAATATCTGTATTATTCTCCATGATCCCAGCTGAAGGTCTGGAAAAGAAGGAGTCACTGTAGCTTTTACCACTGTGTTCTTTGTCATGACTTCCAAGAAACATAACAGTGCTACCTTCTGAGTAGGAGAATTTCTCCAATGTCCTGAACTAAACTACTTTCCTGTTTCTGTAAGTCCAATTTAAGTCTATCCTAAAAACATACCCCAGGTCGATTGGGATGAAACTTGTAAGTAGATTTAATACGAGTCTACAACATGCTTATGACTGCTTGATTTACTCAAGTGCATGAGGGTGATTATGGGAAATCTAGCTGTTCAGAGATGTTCTAGCACTAGCACAAGCCATCTGAAGAAAGATAACTTCAGCTGTTCTACAAGAGTAGTATAATTGCCATGTATTAAACAATGTGTTGTGTTTGTAGCACGGAATAACTGAGTAATATATTTCTGCAAGTAGCTTTTCTTCTAGCTCCAGATAGAGCTTAAGCAAATACAAACTGAAATATCCCACATATTCTTCCTGTACATTTTGGTTCTACAAAGGTCTCTATCATAGACCTTTACTACTTTTTCTTTAATGAAGTATGTCAGTGCATAGACTATGCCCAGGATTTAAAAAATATTACTACCAGTGCTGTTTTGGCAATGCCAAAAAGCTGCGATTCAGAGACATGATAATGCTGCAGTAAGGAATATCTCATTAGCAGCTCATTATGTCTCAAAATCGAACATTATGTGATCTAATATCACTAGTGTCCCCCCATGGAACTAAGTTGAGCCAGCACCTTTAAGCACACACACACACACACACACACACACACACACACACACACACACACACACACACACACACACATACACTTACACACACACGGCTATACGCTACTTACCTCCTGTGGCCTCATCAGCCCTGGTGCTTCCAGTGAAGTAAATGGGTATGCATTGTCAAAAGATGGTATACACTTTTTCACTTCACTGTGCTATTCAGATGTCAGTGTAATATGCAAGGAGAGCACACCCAAGGCTACTGAATTTTTATGCAGTTTTGCCAGTGAGACCACTGTCCACTCTACAGGCCGTCGTATCACTTTAGCAGTACAGTGGTCTCTCAAAAATTGAAGCATAATGCACTGTACAATCTTGTCATGAATGGGACTGTGCAGTATGAAGGTGTTTTTGAATACTTGGATTTATATTTTATGGTATACAAGTGACCACATTGCTCGTGGTCACAGATCATTACTTCCAAATGACATTTTTAAAATGTGAAGGATATACATGGACATACAGTCTGCTGTATGGTGTTAAAAAGAATGAAAAATAATGATCTGAATAATGCATTACTGTTTGTAGCTTGCTTTGTTGCACAGTACGCTGGGGAGGATACAACAATGAGATTTTAGTAAAATGGTAGCACAGAAATTATTTTATATAAAGTTTATCAGAATTAGAATAAAGGTACAAGCTTAGATAAATTCAGAGATGCGGGAATTTACAAGAGAAGTCTTAACTGACGAGATGATTTCTTTGGTAGCACTCACTATAAAGGGAACAGCTTGGATGGCATTAATACTACAGATACAAAGTGAGCAGCAACCACTTTTGTATATTACTTGATGCCTCACGTATGCTTTTTTTCATGATGTATGTCCAGTAACTACTCTGTCTGTGAAAATTGTCCTTAGCAAATTTTCAAATGTATATTAGATTGGTGTGTAATATCTCAACATCCTTTATATAGATCATCACCAAACTTGGTAGGTCATACTTTCGTGAAGCCATTCCATGTCATGCTACAGTAATAAACTAAGCAGAACACTGTACCAGCAGAGTAACACAGACATAACACCATGACAGGTTAACTACAGTGTTTACATTTTCTGAAAATTACTGCTCACCTTACATGGCATGGATATCATTTACTAGCCAGGACTTAGAAACCCACAAGGCACTTCTCAGCGGTTATTTCAAATAAGCAATTGTATCAAGTACAACAGACATATAAAACAATGGAAAGGTTGGAAGTTGTTGGTGCATGCAAAAATACTACTTAACTGAAAAAGTGGTGAAGGTATGCAGCAGTCTGACATCATCTTAAATCTTAGAACTAAATTGAAGGAGCCACTGTTTAAAGAAAGAATACAAGAATTCTTCAAATTCATCTGGTTACAGGACCTTAAACCACAAAATATTTAATTTAATAGTTGTTCCTATCAAACGTTATCAAATTTCTTGAGTGGGGGACTGGAATTATGAATTCATATGATGGAGGGTGTGGGGGTGTTATGATGTATTTAAGAAAACCATTTGACCCATTTCTATATAGAAGACTGCTAAAAAAATACTGAAATACCCAGGAGTGGTGAACTGTATTCTGAACAACAGGAGGAGGACACTGACTGATGTTAAATAAGAGTGCGCTCAGACGAAGGGAATGTGAAAAGTGGAATTCTGCATTTATTCATGCTATAGATAGCATTTTTGTTCTCTTGGTGTAATACTTGCTTTTTTTTCCCCATCTCCACCCATTGGTGTCTATGCCTCCTAAGTGATTTCATTGTGGTACAGGGAGTCTTTTTAAATGTAACCAGAATATGACCAGCAGCAATAATTTGCTCCACCACAATTTTATCTAACCCAGAATAAAAATCTGCAAAAGAACAGCATGAGATTCATGCATGCCTGTTACCAGCTTTAGATAAAAAGCTGACAAAAAGCATGAAACAAGCTTGCCTTTATTAAAGTTTATGGTTTGATCTTTTGCTGCTTTCTGCATTTTTAAGATGCTCTGCACATGGCTATTTCCCACTTTGTGCAAGCTATAGCACACCACAAAAGGTGGTAAACATGTACGTTTTAAAAAGCTCTCACTCCTCATGTGCTTTACTTGTCTTACCCAGGGGGAGCGAGACACACAAATTATAGAAGGTTGTACTGATCTCCTTCCCTCCATGAGAAAAAAGTGAACCAGACATCAGTTACTCAGTTCCCCTTTGTGGTCCTCTACTTTCTGGGATGGTAATTGAACCTGGGTCACTGGTGGCATAAAACAGTGCTCTGCTCCTTATGTAGTTGGGCTACCCGTTCTCCTGTTTAAAGATGTTTCAGAATAAGTGTTCTAGAAAGGCATATATATATTTCCTGATACTAAAATCTGCAATCAGTCTAACACTGGAAAAAATGAGGAAGAAAATTCAAAAAGTCCCTAAAATGTATGGAATCATCCTTCTGATATGACAGATAGTCTTCTCAAAAGAATGCAAGGTCTTTTACTTACAGTAACTTATTTAGGAAGGCATATACCCTGGTGAGGGAGTCAGTGATGTCAGCGATATAAACCAAGATCTTGGTTATCATATTTAAGGATGATGCGATGGACATTCAATGCAAAAAGGCAGTTATTTTACCTACTGACAACGTCCCTTTTTAGGAACGACACGGAAGCACTGTCTAGTTAAGTGACTTGCTCAGAGTCATACAAATGAAGCTGGAAGGAATCAAACCCTGTACTCTGAGTACAGGAAGGAGCACACTAACAGGTCGTTGCTTTTGTGGTCTGCACCGACTGCAAGACTGAGAGAAATGCAGGCAGTCAGAATGCTTTGATGCGCTGAGCTAAGTATAATGAACAGGATGCAGACAAAGACAAAGAGAATGACCGGGACTGAGCGAGACCTAGAGCTATAGCTTGCACTGTCCTTTAACAAGGCAGGATAATACCTTGTATCTGTTTTTGTACACTACATTTTAACATGGGTATAGTTTGGCTAGAGGTAATCCCTGTTGAAGGTCACTGAACTGGTGAAAGATTATAGCAGAAATCATGTAGATACTGAAATACTTACGACATTTTCACTGGAGAGCCACCTGGAAAAACACACAACATAAGCATTTTGATATTTAATATTCATAAAAGAAGTGAGAAAAAAATGTTATTTAATAAGTATGCATGAAATAAACAAAAGGATCTTTAACAGAGCCTTAAGAGTGCGAAATTGCCATGGACAGTTAAAACACACTCACGGCAGAGAGTGTAGGTGTACAAATAATAAGTAGAAAGACGTGAGGTGGAACAAAAATGATTAGTGAGACTGGCAGAAGGGCAGGGAAAGGCATCGTGGTCCTTATTTTTTGGAGATGACAGTACATCTTTACATATTGCACTGTTGGTTAATAGGAAAATACGGTAAACCACATCAGCTTAAAAAGTATGCAGATATCATTACTAAGGGACCATCTGGGCAAAGTGAATAAGGCCATCTTATTATTTTCTGTCACTTCATCTGTCTCTGTGTCTCTAAGTTCTCCTATCTTAATTTAACCACATTCTGTTTTGGGGACATTTCCTTCATTAGCACATGCCAGCTGAGTAATCACTGAATACACCATATAATCGAACATCTAGTAAAATGAACATGGTTTTGTACTTTCTAAAAATGCCCTGATGTGGGGGTAGTTGATACAGTTCTACTTAATCTTGCCTTGTTGTTCATCATTACATGTTCTGCACTGTGAAACATTTACAATTTTCTAAGGATGATTGTGTCTTTTCTAAGTTAACACTGTTTTGAGGGCAATTACAGAAATTTTGTCAAGTATGGTTCCTTGTACATATTTTCATATTCCACATCACTGACCCAACCTAACCGAAAAATGGTTATGCTATTTCAAATGCGGTTTCAAATATCTTCACAATATCCTATTGCTAGGAAACCTAATGCCATTAAATTAGACTACTGACTATATGCCAAACAAACCTTGTCGATGTCAGGAGAATATTTTCAGTTCTGTAACTGTCACTTGCACAGCCCTAGTAAAGTTAAAATATGAGCTTGCAAGGCTAACAATGACCTTTTCCACTGATCTATTATTTCACCTAATCCATCACATCCTGAAAATGTATTTGGGTACTTACGTATTATCACAACCAGATTTTCGCGATAATAGCGCTTGCTTCCCAATGCGGAAATCTAAAAAGAAATGTATGCAAAATCACACTGACAATGTCAACTTCATATAAAAACATTGTTTATGTAGCAAAAACATTGTAAATTTAAAGGAATGAGTGCTTGTTTCAAGCTATGCTGTTTTCCAACATCTTGTCACTGTAAATACATTTTACACAGCCGCTATGTGTAATACACGTTCCATATCCCCAGCCGCGAGCCTGTAAATGTTGTCAAAGTTATACTTCAGATTAGTAAAGATGATCTATGCAGATATTCATTGGTAGTGAACTAACCCCCAAAAAACAACCTTTATAAATACAATGTGTTTGTGGGATCTACGCAAGACAGTAAAGGAGTCAATAGCACTTTTCCAGCAATATGGCATTATATCAACAAGTAAAGAATGCTGTTCCGGGCATTCAATGACATTATACTATGGGAAGCAGATTTTTTGGAAATGCAATACAGAAAAATGTTACCAACACATAGGAGTTCGAGTGAGTAATTTCTTTGAAGGAAGTAGAATTAATTTTACCACCGCTGTCTGCTTCATTTATTGTTGGGCAAAGCAGATGGCATCTATAAGTTTCTGTCAGGAAGAACTGGACATGGCTGACAAGACCGTCATAGACTGGAGTAACTACTTACGTGATGTCTGTGTCTTAGAAATGGAGAAAAAGGACAAGAAAGAAATCGGAGGGCCAGGGTGTATTGTGGAAATAGACGAGACACTTTTTACTAGACGTAAAAGTAATGCTGGCCGTATTCTCCCTCAACAGTGGGTATTTGGAGGGATATGTAGGGAGACAAGACAGACTTTTCTTGTAAAAGTTCCTGATAGAACAGCCGCAACATTATTTAATAAAATCAAAGAATACATTAAACAGGGCACTACTATTTATTCAGATTCATGGCGGGCATATCAAACTCAACATCTAGAAGCTGGTTTCAGTCATGAAAAAGTAAACCATAGCTACAACTTTGTAGATCCAAACACAGGAGTGCATACACAACACAGAGAGAATGTGGGGATCTGTTAAGTGGAGAAACAAAAAACAGAGAGGCACTGCAAGACACCATTTGGACTCCTACCTAATTGAATATATTTGGCATGAAACACAGCTTGCACTAAAGAAAGACTTATTTGATGCAATCTTGACAGCAATAGCGACAATTTCTCTCCACACAAAAAGTGTAACCCAGCAAGTGAACCATCTACAAGTGAACCATCTACAAGTATGTTTCCTTAATCAGCGATAAAATATTTACAAATATGTTGCTCAAAAACATCCGGAAGACATCCACATGAATACTATTCAAAACATCCACAAAACATTGCAACAATAACTGCTATCCCCCCAAAAAAATCAGTTTCTGTCAAATACTACAAGAATGCTCTTCGTAACTTTAGCCTCCATCGTCAAGAGCTTCATCTCGGTTTGATTGTTTAGATTGCTATTACCTTTAACTTCAATTATTTCCTACAGTATGTCAAATAAAACTAGTTATTTACCAAAAAAATGTGTTGCTCCAGATTTCTTCTTCTCAGGAAAAAGTTTAGTATCCAATTTTGTAGTAATCCATCACGCAGTAAAAACGAACGAGCATTTCCCATGCACCCTCAATTCACTTCTGCACTAAGACAGCAGTGCAACCAATTTTGATGTATGCAAAGCAAGTTTCACGTTTCAGCATTAATTTATGCTACTAATTTGGGACAAACTATGTTGTACCCAAAGAAAACATCAAATTCTGTCTTACTTTTAGTCTCACAATCCGTTTTTGGGCCAAAAAACATATTACCGCAACCGCGAAAATCTGGTTGCGATAATACGCAAGTACCTGTATTTGTTGCATTTTTTTTTTTCTTATGTGTATGTGCAATAATTGCCAATAGATTTCTCTCTCTTTCTTCTACCTATCACCCATTTACTTCTTCTATTTAACATAATTTGTAACCATTTACTATGAACTTTTACTGCATATTGAGTTAATTTATCATTAGTTTTCCTTTGTTTACTTATTTGTAGATGGACTGATTGACAGAATGAAGCAGTCTTTTATTTGTTTTGGTAACTAGGTTGACCACCATGCCAGGCCCATTTTCATGTAAGCTCCACTGGGAAAATCTCCATATTATATGTGACTTACTAAGAAGAGGAAACATTTGCTACAATGTATAATGTTAGTTATATGAATTCTTAAAATGTTGCAGTAGTTAGATGAAGGGACAGCTGATAACATTCAACAGTAATATTGTGTGCTAGAGCTATAACTGGCTGTGGGGCGAAGGGGGCAATAGCTGTTAAAAGGTGCAATTGTGAGGTACCGATGGCATGGAAGTGAAGTACAGGCACCTATTTATGAAGCCATGAAGATATTGCAGATTCATAAATGAATACGAAAATTACATCCACAGTCATGACTATGGCTAAAGTGCTGAAGCAGTGCAGTGTGCGGTGATTTAACTATATATATGCTAAAATATTCAATAGCTCAGATGAATGGTCCCACCAAGAACATGTCCCAATAATAGAATATATCAAAGGTGAGACCAAAACAAAGCCAAATAAATAAATAAATCAATAGGCACTTTATTAGGGTCTATATCACATTGTCGAACTCTTAAAAGTTCTAATGTCATAAGGTCGACGCCATATGATCAAACATTTAAAAGTTTGAATGTTTCAGTGGAGAGCTCCGTACAGTGTGGAATGGGAAGATTTCCCTTTTCTACACTGTAGTGCAATCTTGGAGTTGGTATACTTAAAGAGCAGGGGTGGGGATGGGGATGCAGGGGTGCTTACCCCCTGCTTAAACCGTTCAAGGTTTTTTTTTTATTTTATTTTTTTATTACATTTTCAAACTTTTAAAAGTTCGATCATATGGTGTCGACCATATGATGTTCAGACTTTTAAAAGTTTGATTATGTAATATAGACACCTTTATTATAGTAAGTGCTTTCACAGTACCATAACACTGCTTCTTCAGACTATAAAAAGCTCAATAAAACCAACATTTATAAGTACACTTAAATAGCATAGTCCAGTAAAAAACTTCACAGTCATTAAAACATCAGGTTACATCACAATTAAATGAATAGCTTTTAAAGAAATCGTCAGTATAAGCTATCCTTGAGCAATCATTCAAAAACAAGTAACCAGCAAAAATAAAGGCATAACATTATAGAGAAATAAAAACATCATTATACACATAGATAATTTGCTTCAATCTCCTAGCAGCTAAAATTGGTTTCAGGGTGAATTTATCATTAAAGCCCTTGTCACAGTCCATCCTTAACCTAAAAATCTGTTTACTTTCTGCTGTCTCAGTCCTATTCACCAAATCACCCCTTCACTCACTGGGACTAATAAGCTGTATCACCATAAATTTAAGAGAGTGTGAAGATCCATGAAGGACAACATGCTTGGCGAAGGCATTAGTGCAGATACTATTTCTGATATTATAGACATGTTCCCTTAGCCTATCCTTAAGGCGCCTATCAGTTTTTCCAACATAAAATGAGTGACACTCCATACAATAAGCCAAATAGACCAGATGACCGGTATCACAACCAGCCCGAACATTAAACTTAAATTCTTTGCCAGTATCAGGATGTACAAAGTTCCCAGATAGGTCAAGAAAATCATAATAATTACACTTGCCACATGGTATCATACCGGAGTCCCTGCTGGGTATGTGTGGCGGCATGTCAAATTTAGGATAACATAAAAGCCTCCAAAGATTCTTTTTGTTTTTATATGTGAAACCAGGTGTGTCACCCACTATCTCCCTGATATTGTCAGCCATAGTTTTATTTATTTATTTCTTTCTTTATTTAAATTTGTTGACTGGGAGTGTCCGACTGGACGTAGGTCCATTTTCAGCAGAGGCCCGGGGAGAAAAGCTCCACAGTTAAAATAAACAGACAGTAGTTACATTGGATTACATAGCGATTAACAATTTAACATAGCAAATACTTACAACATATTTACAGAAGAAGAACATAGTACATCAGTAGACAACTAGAATCTTTATCTGTGAAGTACATAACAGACATTAACAATTAATAATAAGTACTAGGCTTATGAGCATTTGAACTTGCTATAATCAAGGTAGTTAGTGGAGTGGAAAGAAAGGTAGTGGTTGGATGGGGTGGATGATATTAGAGTGGGAGTTGCAAAGGCATAGCCAGCATGTTTTTAGGTGCGCTTTTAGTAAAGTTTTGAAGTGGGTGCATGATGGTACGGAGGTAATTGTGGGTGGGAGTGAGTTCCATAATTTGGCTATGGCGCAAGAGAAAAGTGCTTCACCAGCAGAGTTATTGGCTTTAGTGATCTGCAAGTGATTTTTGTTGCTGGATCTTAGTGATCTGGTGGTGCGATAGGGTTGGAGTAGATTCTGGAGTGATGGGACATTTAGTGGATGGTTTACTAGTTTGTGGGAGAGTGAGAGTTGATACCACTGAAGTAGGTGAGGAGTAGGTGAGGGAGTTCAAGCCAGCCCAGTTTAGCAAGTGAGAGGCAGTAGTGACTATGGTAGGATGCCCCTGTGGCGAATGTGGCGATTTTGTTGTAGCAGGTCTCTAGCTTGTTTAGATCGCATTGCCTTAGGTTGGTATATATTGGAGAGGCATAAAGTAGGGGGGAGATAAGGTGGGAATTTGCTATTGAAATCTTTGCTGCTTTGGTGAGAAATTGCTTATTTCTGTAGAACGCTCCTAGTTTTTTGTGGACTTTTTTTATGGTCATGGATATGTGAATGTCAAATTTTAGTTTATTGTCTATTTCCACTCCTAGCAATTTGGTGTGTTCAGTTGGGTATATAGTGGTGTTGTCTTTTGCTGTGATGTTAAAGTGAGAGTTGTTTTGAGTATGTTTGGTAGGTTGGAAGATGAGTAGTTTAGTTTTGTTTGGGTTGAGTATTAATTGGGCATCGGATAACCATGTTTCAACAGAGGAAAAGGCTTCCTGTGTGACTTTTTGCAGTTTTGGTAGGAACTGAGCTGAGCAGATGATGGTTGAGTCATCTGCGTATTGTATGAGTGTGCCATGTTTGGTGGCAGAAGCTAGATTATTGGTGTAAACAGAGAAGAGTAGGGGTCCAAGGATGGATCCTTGGGAAACCCCTATGGAGACAGGTAGTTGGGGAGATATGTCATTCTGCCATACAACGGATTGTTGGTGGTCAGACAGGTAACTCTGAAACCAGTTGGTGACTGATTGTGAGAAGGATAGGTTATTGAAGCCAGAGATAAGTTGTTTGTGTGGGACCATGTCAAATGCTTTAGATAGGTCTAGGAAAGTAGCAAAGGAGAGATGGCCATTGTTTTTATGCTGAAGGATAGTGTTAGTAAAGGAGAGTAAGGCAGTGGTGGTGCTATGGTTTGGTCGGAAACCATGCTGAGTACTGGAAAGGTGGTTATTAGTAAGGAGGTAGTCTGAGACCTGAGAGTGTATGCATCTTTCTAGTATTTTGGAGAGTGGAGAGAGAATAGTTAATATATACCAGTACTTTTTATAAATATTGGTTATTTGTTTAACATTGCTTGAGGAAAACAAGGGCATATAAAGCTATATCTGGATTTTCCATCGCTCCCATTTCCTATAAGCAGGGAATACACCAGGAAATTGGAACGCTACAGGACCTCCCTGTGGCATGTGTAATTATTATACTGACTATTTCTTTAAACGTTGTTCACTTAATTGTGATGTAAGCTGATGTTTTAATGACTGTGAGGTTTTAATTGGACTATGCTAAGGCTTTTAACTGTAACCTGCCTAAGCAACAAGGACCTCCGTAGCTGAGATGCAAACAAACAGCAATCACAACCAAAGTGCCACATAGCTCACAACACCAGTGTGCCATCCAGCAACAGCCCCTAAGGCAAGACAATGTACCTAACACTTTAGTCATAGGTGACTCTGTAGTCAGGCACACTGATGTCCCACTCACCAGGCTGAACAAGGAGAAAATTACAGTCAGCTGCCTGTCGGGTGCCAGGATCTGCCACATAACACATGCACTCAAGTCACTCCACAACAAGTACAAATATGACTGTGTCATTTTCCATGTTGGAGTGAATGACTTGAGACGTACCTCCCTGGACTACATGAAAAGAGACATGAAAGAGCTCTTGGTTCATGTGGCCCAGGCACGTATGACCCTCCCCCTGAGTAGCATCCTGCCTTCACCCAGAATGATACGACAATATAAGGACAAAATGATTGACTTCAACAATTGGCTAAGCTTCTTGTGTCATTCAAAGGGGATCCAGTATCTGCCTGGGATGACATGATCGACAGACCACGATGCTTTGTCAGAGATGGTCTGCACCTGTCACCCCTGGGATTCAGGTTATTGGCTAAGGCTCTTGCCACCCTTATAGTGCCTTTTTTAGGCAAAGTTCAAACAACAAAACCACCACCGTAACAGGTACAAGCGTGCAAAATCTGAAGGTAATGCTACTCAATGCTAGAAGTCTAAACCTCAAAATGCACTCTCTCGAGGCACTCCTAAAAATGGAGAACATCGATATCTGTGCAGTAACTGAGACCTGGTTCAAGGCACCAGAGAGCACCCCTGCAATACCAGGCTACAACTCTTACCACACTTTTCAGCCACCAAACCAGGATCGAAACACTAAAGGTGGAGGAGTGTCCATATTCACCAAGGATATTCACACCACCAGGCTAGTTGCCCAAAACAATGCGTCTGAAATTCTCCAGGTGCAACTAACACTAAGAAAGACTGCAGTCCAAATTGTAGCTTGCTACAGATCCCCCACCATGTCCCAAGGTTCTCACTACACCTTTCTAAACATACTGGAAAATATTAAGATACAACCAAACACCCTAATACTGGGTGACTTCAACTACCCTGCCATTAACTGGGAAAACTACTCATGTACCAACACCTTTGCCCAACGGTTCTTGGAATTCATAAATTCCAATGTCCTGGATCAACTAATCCATTGTCCCACCAGGGGCTCCAATATCTTAGACCTGGTCATTACCAACATGGGAAATCGATACTCCACACCAATGGTCACCCCCTTGTTGGTCAGGTCAGGCCATAAGCTAATCACCCTTAACATCCACATCCCACCCCCATCCCCCAGTAAGGAAACCTCCATAAAAAACTTCTTCAAAGCCAACTTCATGGTACTCAAGTCAGAAGTGACAAACTTCATGACACCCATGCAGATGGGAACTGAAAGTTCAACTGCTGAATCCTACACTAAGGCACTGTACGAGCACATCCACTCATGCATGAATCGTGCCATCCCAAATAGAGCCAAGATGCTCTCCTCCAAAAAAATGAAGCCAATCTGGTGGTCCCCTGCCATAAACAAACTTTACAACAAAAGGAAGAAACTGTTGCAGAAGAGAGGAAAATCCCAGGATGCAAAAAACTCCCTTACCAGCCTCACTAAGAAGCTGAGATCCCTCATAAAATCCTCCAAAGCTAGTTACGAAAATAAAATTGCCAAAGATTCCAAAGATAACCACAAGGCATTCTATAACTATGTCAGGAATCTAAATGGCAATGCTCAGATCTGCTCTGAGCTACAACAGAATGTTATTAAATATACTGATCCCAAGGATATTGTCAATATCCTGGCACATCGAATCAGTGCCAACTTCACCCCCTGTCACCCCCTAAATGGCCCATTTCAATACCGGAAGATTGCCAAATTCCGGTAATAATGTCCACACAGGTAAAAAACACACTCTCCAAAGATAAGAATACAGCATCCATGGGACCAGATGACATCCTGGGCTGTGTACTACATGAACTACAAAATGAAGTGGCACCTCACCTAAGTGTCATGTTTAATCAAAGCCTCACCTCAGGCTTCGTGCCCACTGAGTGGCGCACAGCTAGAGTTATCCCAATCCACAAGGGGGGATCCACCTTAGATCCCGAGAACTACTGCCCCATCAGTCTGATGAGTATGATCTGCAAGGCCATGGAGCGTATTATCATGCAACTTATAAACAAAGACATTGGCAACCTTCAAACACTGGACCTCACCCAGTTTGGGTTTGTGAAGGGCCGATCTTGTCTCCTGAACCTGACTGACTTCTTCAAATCAGCCTCCAGAGCCGTGGACGAGGGTAAGACAGTCCACACAGCCTATCTGGACCTCGCCAAGGCCTTTGACACCATCCTCCACGCTGGAATCATAGATAAACTTACTAAGCTGGGCATTAATCCCTACTTCACTTGATGGGCTGCCAACTGGCTTACTGAAAGAACCCACACTGTAAAAGTAGCTGACTCCAAATCCAGCTACAAACAAGTAACAAGTGGAATACCTCAGGGCAGAGTTATGGGACCATTCTTGTTTGGCATCTACTTCTCTGAAGTACAGGCCAATACTAAGGGACTCTGGCTAACAAAGTTTGCAGATGACTGCAAACTGGGTGCCATTACTGAATCTCCAAATGATGTGGATACTCTACAAAAGGGCCTTACAAAAACAGATGCTTGGTGCCTGAACCATGGGCTCAAGCTCAATGCCAAGAAATGTATAGTTATCTCCTTTGGAAAACATGTACCCATGAATTACCACATAAGTGGCAGTACACTAAACACCGAAAGTGTGATAAGAGACTTGGGGACACAGGTGGACAGTGGTTTCACCTTCGATAACCACATCGCCACAACAGTCAGGAAATCCTTCTATGTGGCACACCTCATTACTAAGGACTTTTCATCCAGAAAAAAGGAAGTCATTGTCCCACTGTACTCATCCCTCATTAGACCCATTATAGAATACAATGCTCCATTTGGTATGTACCTCTCAAGACACCTGCAACAAATGGAAAGGCTGTAGAAATACCTCACTAAAAGAATCACAGGCCTAAAGCAGATGCCCTGTGCTGACTGCCTTAAAAAAACTCCAGCTATACTCTGTCACATATCGTCTACTCAAAGGCGATCTCTGCTTAACATACAAGGCCATGTCAAACCCAGAGCTGTTGGACATGCTACACTTAAAGAAATCCCAATCCCTCAGAGCCACACGCTCCAGGGATCTAAACCGTGTCATCACAATAAACAAAACTTGCTGGAGGGATAGGTTCCTGACCCAGAGACTCCCCAGACTCTGGAATAGACTGCCCATACATGTCAAGCAGAGCACCTCTTTGGCCCTCTTCAAAAGGAACCCTGACGATTGGATGGGAGAAAGGAAATTCACCCTGGGGATCACGTCAGTCACCCTGCTAGACAGGGGTCCAGGAAGTAAATAGTGTGGGAAGAAATAGCCAGGGAATTGTTATGGCTAGGCTTGTATAGGCCCTAGGGCCGATTGCCCAGTACCAACCTATGAACCTAATTGTACCTATATAAATGTTGGTTTTATTGAGCTTTTCATAGTCTGAAGAAGCAGTTTTATGGTATTGTGAAAGCACTTACTATAATAAAGTATTTATTGATCTATTTATTTGGCTTCGTTTTAGTTTCACCTTTGATTTAACTATAACAAACAAGCAGCTTGCTATAGTTTCAAAGTGCAGAAAAGCTATTTTTGTTTTGCTCCTTAACTTTGAATTTAGTGGGGGTTCCAGTATGGGGACTGGCAAAGAGGGCCAGATGACCTAGCTACAGTTTTGATGTGTGTCACAGTTTTCATAAGACATAGAACAATGTATCACTTATAATGCCTATGAGGATGACCAGAATCTACTCTAAATTATAAATAAAAGGTAAAAGATATGAGTAGGACTGCAAGAGTAGAGAACCAATGAAAAATGTTCATAATAGAAAGTAATTATAAAATTATAATGATTAGTCAAGATAATGAGGAAGTTAACTAAGAGATGCCTAATAGTAAAAGCACGGAGGTTAAGAGAGCACTAGTAGGATGTAGCAGTGAATGAAGATACCACAGAGAGAAAAGGAAGATTAAAACAGATGTAGAAAAGGGAAGGAGGGCGAAAAAAGGGAAATAGTTTATACTGATGAAAAAAGAAACAGTAGGAGAGAAGCTGTATGAAAGAAGAGAAACAATGGAGAGGTGAATTAAATATGGGATAATTAATGATGGAATTGTTGTAGGTAAAGAGTTAAATGTCAGAGTAGACTATGAGTGCAATAAAAGCCAAAGAAGAAAAAACAGAAGTGGGTGATGTGTGTAAAAGAATAAAAGGTCAGTAGAAAAAAGTGGGGTTATAGTTATTTGAGGTCCCTGGGAAATAATGTAATGTGCTACCTGAGTATTTCATGTTTGTTATATAAAAATGTAATTAAATATGACTGCACCCTGCATCTCCTTACCTACTTACTCCTTACTTTTATATGCCAGCTCCAGTCACACAACCATAGAGAAAAGAGAAATCTCAAAAATAAATAAAAAAAAATGATGATGAAGAGTGAATCAGTGCTGGTGGTGTAACAGAAACAGTGCCAGCTATGATTTCCTGTAAGAAAAAGCAACTGACAAGCTCCAACTTCATTTGTGATTGATGAGTTGCAACCTTGTTTACTTTACACCAGACTAGCTGTAGGAAAGCCATGACACTAACTGTTTGAAACCATTAACACTTCTGGGTTAACTTTAACTTCAGTTTGATGCTGGCCGTAGTTCTAAGTTCCTGTTAGTTTCTGTTATACTGCCAAAATATAAGCATTGAAAACCATGATTCAAACAGTCAGATATTTGTGCTTTTAAGGGTACTGACAATGGTAATAAGCTGTAGTAGTTTTCTTCTTATGGTTTAATAACGTACACAGAAAACATTCCTAGAAAGACATGCTCATATCTACTGCTGTATCATACATTACAGAGATGCATTTTATAGTGCTAACCTGTGTCTTAGTATCTAGACGGATCTTTTTTTATTTTACAGTTTCCATCTAATACAGACAGTTCTAGCTTGTTGCAACATCCATTGGTCTTTTCCCATAATACCTCACTTGGCACTGTGATCTGTGGCACAGCCACTTCCTTCAAGTGGTTTTAGATCATGTTTCTTAATGACTTTCACAGCAGCGTTTACTTATGCTTCATTGATTTTAGCTATTATGTTTGATGTAAAATTCATTTCCTTTGCACTTTTCCTTCTTTTCTATGAACTGAAGATATATTCCATATCTTTCATCATGTTTGTTCTTTATTTATTGCCATCCAGGATGTCCACTTGGTAGTCACCCTAATGTTATGGACATCAGGCTTTTTTATAATCCGAGTTTCCAGATGATGGCCAGCTATCCACTTATGCTGTACTAATAAGCCCATAAATAGGACAAAACATGTCATGTGTACAAACTAGTGGGGTATGGCTTTATTGGCTTTAATGCATCAATAAAGACATAAAAAGTTAAAAGTCATTCAGAAGCCATGTAGCTGGAAGACTTGTATTGACTTAAAGGGCCATTTGTATAAATCTCATGGACCTACTTTCAAGGTGGGTTAAGGTATTATATAGTGGAGACTGAGTTTTATTTTTTGTGGTTGTTGTTTTTGGTTTTCCTGCATGAACTTTTCTGTGTTGCTTTCGCTCTTCTTTGGGATATTTTACAGTAACCATAATGTTATGGACTTCAAGCATTTTTATAAGCTGGGCTTTTCAGTAAATGACCAATCTGTCCATTTATGTTCTACTGATGAGCCCATAAGAAGAATGACACGTCATATTTACAGCTAGTGAAGTCTGGCTTTTTGGCCTGAATGACTCAATAAAAAGTTATAAAAATTAAAATGTTAGTAGATATCCAAACGCCTTGTAGCTGGAACATGTGTATATCCTTAAAATTAATTTGCATATATCCTACATGCCTCTTTTCAAAGAGACGTAAGGCTCTGGCCTGGGGCTTTTTGTTGTTGTCACCTCTGGCTTGAGGCTTTTTGTTGTTGTCACATATGTGGCTTTGGCCTGGGGCTTTTTGTTGTTGTCACCTATGTGGCAGCCTTTTTATCTGTTGATTTGGTTCTTTTTTTGAAAATAGGGGCTAACTACCTCATTTTTCTAATCTAGATGTACAGTTTTAGCCTTTCAAATGACACAAACATGTGTTACCTACAAAACCACATCCATCTCAAAGGCCATTCATATTTCTGGACAAATTTCACTAAATCGTTCAGTCTTGACACAACTGACTGCTTAATTTCTACTGAAATAGAATGATTTTGTCATCTGCTTCTTCCTCAGAGGAGGGTATGGTCACTGGATAAAGGGGTTCCACAAACCATTCTTTTTACCTCTTAATTTCCCTAACTGAAGTCAAAGCTTCTCTAGGAGTACAGTGACTAGCCTTGCCCACCTGTGCTTGAATCACGTTTGCTTAAGCATAGCAGCTCATGATCAGGTTTGTAGTTCCTTATATAATGTTCCTTGCTTCATGCATGAGCAAGGTATATATATATATATATATATATATATATATATATATATATATATATATATATATATATATTTAAAGGCCAGTTAAATCTTACAAACTACAAAAGAAAAAGTGAAGTTTTTATTCTCTCTCTCTTGAGAGTTACTGACCTCAGAGTGAGAGAGTGAGATTAATAAAATAAGGGTGTGATTTGGGGGGGGGGTCCCTCACAGGGGAAAATGCAGAAGGGCTTGGCTGCCCCTACAGGAGCACTTTTTAAAGTTACTTAGAGTATGACAAGTTTAAATACTTGCATTACTAGAACATCTGTGCTCAAACTGTTATTTATGAGAAGGACAATCCATGAAAAGCACAGAGGTCCAAAATCAATTCACCATTCCAGTTCAGGTCAGGCAAGACATTCCCCTCAGTCACATCTCTTTCCAGGTAGCTCCATTATTCTTCTCATGCACGTTGAGGTCTCCTAGGACTATGCAATCCATAGGAGGTATGCTACCACATTCCACACTCTTGGTCACAAGAAGGCTGAATATGTTAGGTGCAACTGCACAAGCAACAGGCAGAGTTTTTCTTTCTGTGACTTACAGTTGCACTGTCAACACTTTATTTTATTGGTATAAAGACCAATTGAACTAGGTCATATTTTGAATGAAAGGCTGTTGCAGAGACCCTCATGGAATTAACTGTGTTAGTCTACCTTCTTTAAACAAGCTGTAGGTGGATTGGATACTCTAAATTGGCCCTAGGTGTGAGTGCTTGCTTTCCATGGAAGGTTGGGCGCTGGGCTGGCAACTTGACACCGTAAAACTCCACTGCCAATCATGAGCGGACAGGTGATTCGCTGTGGTGACCCCTAACCAGGAAAAAGCCGAAAGAAGAAGAAGACACTACCTTCTCTAAAGCCCTTTCTAATATAGGTAAGAATTCTCTTTGCTTTATTGTAGATCTTAAGAGTTTTTGATAATGTGTTCAATAGTCTGTCATAATATTGATGAAATCTTTTCTTTGAAATGATTAACAATTACACCATGAACCATTTTAAGACACAGACTTTTGGAGAGACGTTAAAGTGTGCTGGGAGTAGTTTGTGTACATTTTAATTTAATTTTTAATTGTCTTGTGTTTCCTCGGTATGTTTGTAGTTTTTAACATATTTTGTTATGAGTGTTTTATTTATTTATTTTACTGTGTACAGTGCCCAACTATGGTGGTGGTGCTGTGGTAGCGCTGTTGCCTCACAGTAAGACGTTGTCCCGTTCGATTCTCAGCTAGAGCATCTTCTGTCTGGAGACATGCATGAATGGGCATACCTTCGTTGAAGGTTGTGCATCAGGGCTGGCAACTCGGCATGTAAAAATCTACTGCCAATCATTAGCGGACCGGAGTTCCGCTGTGGCGACCCCTAACCGGGAAAAGCCGAAAGACACAACAACAACTGCGTACAGTGCCCACTGACTAGGTTCCTTAATAAATGGTTGAATGGCTGAGTCAGGAAGTGTTCTCATAATATCTTTGCTCATTAGGTGCCACTCGCTATATTTTTGGTATTAAAACTGAAGTGTACATCTCATTTAACCCTTAGAATTGTATTTAGCATATTTTTATATTTCCTCTTTTTCTCTGTCAAGTTATTTTTTTTTTAATATTTGTCAGAACCAAAGCACTGTTGCCACACTTGCTTCAGCAGCTAGTCAATTATTTAAAAGTCCTGATACATTTCTGTGAAGAAGATTTCTCATGCATCTCTTCTGAATGTATTTATCTTTTCCTAATACCTTTTATCTGTCCTTTCCTTTGATCTGCTCCTTTATTTCAAGTTAGCTTTTCCTCTTACACCTTAGTTACGAGGTCTTAAAGGAATGCTATTGCTCCTCCTGGAGCAGTTTAACTGAAGAAGTAACACATAACAGTGTACAGTCATCTGTATATTGGATTATTTCTTCTGGGTAAGAGGCTGTGTGAATTCTGTTTATAAATATATTAAATAATATGGTTCTAATATTGAACCTTGTGGCACATCTAATGCTGTTTACTGAAGAGCTGAGAGCTCCTCTGTCCATTGTATACACTGTTTTGGTAGCTGAGGAAAGGAGCGTTTAAACTGGTTGATGTATTGTTTGTGAGACCCAGTGTAGGTAATAACGTGAGAAGTAAAACTGTAACAAATGTTGTGGATAGGTCTAGAAATAGGGATGCAAACATTTGACATTCAAGTTATATCTGAACATAGTTTATGAAAGCTAGCAATGTTATTTTTATGCTGTGATCGGGTTGAAATTCACACTGTGTTTTGTGTGGAAAGTAATTTATTTTCTTTCAGGTAGTTGAGCAACTACAGATGAATGTATTTTTCAAGTGTCTTATATAGCTGGAGCAAGATAGCTATACGTCTGTAGCTTGCCAGCTGAAGAGATGTACCACTTTTATGCAAGGGAATAAGGTAGGATTGTTTTCAGAATTTTAGGATTATAGCTTATTGGAGAGAATGATTAGTAAGTACAGATCCTGGGTATGCAGTGGTATCTGAAGCTATTTACAAATATTCTACTGCAAGGTTGTCTGCTGCAGAAGAAGGGGCTTTAAACTTTTGAATATTTTTTTATCATGCTAGAAGGAGTTGTGGTAAGTGAGAATGTTGTAGATGGACCATCTATATCCCCTACAGCTGTTGCATTTGCTGATTTATTAAGGGAATTACTAGTGTTCATTATTATGAATTAAATATGCATGTAGTGTTACAGTTTGTTTCTTCTGTGAAAGGGTACGATTGTGATTTACCAAACTGTATAAGTGTATTGATTATTGACCAAGACTGTTTTGGAGTTTTCCTGTGGTTTTCTTGTAGAGTAGTATAACAGTTTTGTCTAGCCCTTACAGTGGTACTCTTAGGTTTTGCACTTGCTGATATTGTTGGTAATTGTTTGTTGTTCTCAATGCCACTTTTTACATGCTTCATCTCTAGTGTGCATTAGCTTTTTATGTTTGGTGTAATCCATGGAACAGGTATTCATTTGACTCTTTTCCTGCCTTAAGGTGAAATAATGTTTATCACGGACAGGGTGGTTTTTTGAAGTGAATTACTGCATCATCTAAAGGCATTTTTTAATGGCCAGTTGCTGTGCATAAGGATTGATGAGAACATTTCCTTTTACAATTTGGTTGTATTTCTGACAGTTTGTATTAGATGTTTTGTACTGGATGCCTCTGTGAAGACTGGTAGAGAAGGGTGAAGGTTGCCAGCCTAGTCAAATAGAATTTGATACATAATTCTGGCATTTGTAAATATAAATGTAAAATGCAGGCTTGTTTCTTAAATGAAAGAAAATACTAAAATGTTGAACTTTAAAATTGTAACAACATTGCCATCTGCTGTAACGAAGTCAAGCATTTCAAATCTTTCTTTTGAAGTTAAAATTATTTCAAATCTGTCCTTTGATCTAGATGGTGGTGCCGAAGAGGCTAGCTGAGCATTCTTTCTATTGTTTTAACGCAAGGTATATTCACTAGAGTGTACATGTAAAATGTCTTTTTTTGTTGTAACTTCCTGAGCAGGTGTTAGATTGTTAAATAATGTAGCCTGTTGGCCTGGGAACTCCAGGCTAAGTGTCAAAGTAATGATGTAATGGGAACTAAATGAGAATGATGTAATCTGGGAGGGCCCAGCAGAAATGTTTTGTTAGTGATTTTAAAAACTATTGCTCAGAGAGAGACTAAGAATTTTGATCTTGGACATTCAACTCAGCACTGCCTTATGCTCTCTTTATATAAGTAGTATGTTAGAACTGTGTTTTCTCCTAGAAGTAGCCAGGAGTTATAAAGATTAGACTAAGTGTTTTCTGTTAAGTCAGAACTGTACTACTGAATTATTTTAAGTTTCTGTGTGATCTCTGAACTCTTGAATAGCACTACGATGTAGTAGTATTGTCTTGTGTTCTTGGTATTTATTATTAAATATTTTTAAACACTTTCAACTGTGGCTGGTTTATGTAGAGATAAATTAAGCTCTAGAGTACGTTTCATGCTTATAAGTGATCCTGTAATAAGCCCTTCCAATAAACCTTGATTGCTTAGTTACACTACTATTGGATAATAATATTTCACAGTAATAACTGGGCACCTTTTTAAGGGCCTTTGGGTAGCTGATAATTATTAGCTGGTAGTGGCAAAAATTACTACCATATAGTCTGGGCATAGGGGCACAGCTGGAGAACCTGTGTCAGCCTTTCCCAGGAGTGCCTGGAAGTTGTATAAATACTTATCTCAAAGTGTGTGTGCGTGTGTGTGTGTGTGTGTGTGTGTGTGTGTGTGTGTGTGTGTGTGTGTGTGTGTGTGTGTGTGTATGTGCGTGTGTGTGCATGTGTGTGTGCTCAACCTTTCTGCAGTGGACTTAAAAATCCAGCTGGAGCTGAAGTGACTTGAGTTGGAGGCCAGGCATTTGGAGATAGAAGCCGAAGAAAAGAAGCATCAGAGGAGGCATGAGAGGGAAATGCTGACTCTTCGCCAGAGTCATGGGGGTAATGGGGAAGGGAGTAACTGGACCCCAGAAGCACAGCAGGTCAGTAAATTTCTTCCACAATTTAAAGGGGGGATAATTTTGATAGTTTCATTTATATGTTTGAGAGGGTATGCAAACGCTATAGTGTTGACCAAAGGCTCTGGGTACTGACCCCCTTGCTCCATGATAAAGCTGTAAATGCATTGGCTAAAATGTCTGACATTGCATGTTTTGATTATACTGCTGCAAAAAAATGTCGTTTAGAATGTTTTAAGCTAACACCTGAAATGTATAGGAAAATATTTCATGAACATAGACGCAAGGCAGATGAAAGTGTGTGTGAATATGTTGCTGAACTGAGCACTTAATGTCATAGCTGGGTGAGTGGATGTCAGGTCACCACTTTTGAAGGGCTGGCAGACCTTTTGGTGGGGGAACACACCCTTAGCACTTTGCCTGAGGACACGAGGATCTGGTTACCTGATAGACAATGTGCAACTTCAGATGAGTTGGGGAAGAAGGGAGACCTATACCTGGCAAGCAGGGCAGCCCTGCACAGGAATGGGATCCCCAGTACTGCTCATGGGTCTAAAGGAACCCATGGTGGGCAGCACAGACTGCCCCAACAAAATCTGCCAGTAGCAGGGTAAGCCAATAGTCCAGGTACATGTCCAGGAGCTAGGGTTAAATGTTTTGAATGCAACCAGTGGGGCCATGTGGCATACAGGTGTCCATGGAGGCAAGGTGGAGAACCAAAGGTGAGGGAGCCAGTAAGTGGGAAAGACAAAATGCCAATAGTAGGTACCAAACTACCACCAGAGGCTATATCCTATTGTAGTGAATGGCAAAGAGGCCATTGCTAAGAGAGACACAGCCTCTGATATAACCATTGTAAAGCCTGCAATGGTTACAGAGGAGCACTACTTGCCTGGGCAGTCTACTCCAGTCAGGGCTTTAGGACGGATCCTATTCCAAATACCTTTGGCTGGGGTTCACCTTGACTGGGAGGGTGGAAAAGGAAGCCAGCAAGTAGGTGTGTTTGAGGATATACCTGCAGATGTCCTGATAGGGAACGATTTTGATAGTGCAGTAACCTGTGTTTGTGCAGTTACACTCAGTCAGGCTTGGAGATAAGCATGTGGGTCTGGTAGCCTGGGGGAGACCCAGACAGACTGCATACTTGCAGCCAGGACTGGTGAGGTGGTTACTTCAGGAAGGGAGCTATGCTGTAGCAGTGAGACTGAAGGTGAGCCACAGCTGCTTGTGGGTACTGATGTTCCCTTGGACAAAGTGACTGCAAAGGTAGAGGTGAGTAGTAATACCCAGGCTGACAGTGAGGCACCACTGTCAGAGGATGCCAGACTTCCTGTGGAAGAGGAGCTGGGAAGGGTTACAAGGAGAGAGTTGAGACAGGTTCAGCTCTCAGACCCTACACTGCAAGGTCTGAGGCAGGTAGCTAGGGAGGCACCTGATTCTCAAGGGAAGGGGGAATCTGTATACTGTGACAATGGTTACTGTACAGAGAGTGGACCCCTGAGGGAGGGCTAGAAGGTGAGAGAGTACAGCAGTTGGTAGTACATAGGGCCTGTCTGGTGCTTCTATCCATAGCCCATGATATTCCCTTTGCAGTCATATAGGCATAAAACATACAAAGAGGCATATTATGCAGAACTTCTATTGTCCTGGAATTTCCAGAGATGTAACAGGGTACTGCAAGACCTGTGAGCAGTGCCAAAAGGTATGCAAGGCAGGAGACAAGGTGAGAGCTCCTTTGATGCCTTTGCCTGTGATTGAGGAGCCATTTCAGAGGGTAGCTATGGATATTGTGGTTCCTCTGAGTACCCCAAGTTCCAGAGGGAAAACGTATATCCTAGTGGTAGTGGATTATGCTACATGATACCCTGAGGCAGTGGATTGGCCCTCCATTGAGGTAGAGAAGGTGGCAAATGCTTTGTTAGATATTTTCAGCAGGGTAGGTTTCCCAAAAGAAATACTGTCTAACCGAGGTGCCAATTTCATGTCAGACCTGCTGGCTTGTCTGTGGAAGTCTTGTGGGGTGAAGCACATGAAGACCACCCCCTACCATCCCCAGACTAATGGTCTTAAACTCTACAATCAAGTCCATGCTATGGGCATTTGCAGATCAGTTTAAGAGGGAGTGGGACAAATATTTGCTCCATCTGCTGTTTGCTTACAGAGAGGTTCCCCAGGAATCCACAGTTTTTTCACCCTTTGAGTTGCTGTATGGGCATAGAGTGAGGGGACCTCTAGATTTAAATCGCGATGAGTGGGAAGGTGAGTGCGAGTCTCACAAGGAGTCTGTTGTGGCATATGTCCTAAACCTCAGGACAAGGCTCAGGGAACTCATGGGCTTGGCCCAGTAGAACCTGGCAGAATCCCAACAACAGAAAAAGGTGTGGTATGACAGGAATGCTCGAGCTAGAGAGTATGCTGTGGGACAGCAGGTAATGGTTCTCATTCCTGTCAGACACAACAAGCTGCAAGCAGCTGGGGAGGGTCCTGACAAGGTAATAAGACAGGTAAGTAATGTTAACTGCATGGTGGAACTGCTGGGCAGATGGCAGGGGCACAAATTGTACCATGTTAACATAATAAAACCTTACCATCATAGGGAGGCCCTTGTGCTGAGCATTTGCAGTGGATTGCAGGAGGAGTCTGAGGGAGATCTGGGGACTGTTCTCCTCATTGAGGCTTGGGCTGATACCTGGTGCAGCACCAGGTGAATACAGGACCCCAAAGACCTATTAGGCAGGCCCCTTATAGGGTACCCGAGAGAGTCAGACAGACTCTGAGGGAGGAGGTACAAGAGATGTTGGAACTAGGGGTGGTTCAAGAGTCCAACAGTCCCTGGTCCTCCCCAGTCGTGCTAGTGCCAAATAAGGTTGGCAGCACCAGGTTCTGTGTTGACTACAGGAAATTAAATAGTCATACAGAGTTGAATGCTTACCCTATATGCCTAGGACAGATGAGGCCCTAGAGCAGCTGGGTGGGACTAAGTATCTTACAACCATTGATCTTACCAAGGGTTACTGGCAGGTGCCCTTGACTCCCAGTGCTAGAGAGAAGTCAGCCTTTGTGACTCCTTTTGGTTTGTATGAGTTCACAAAGATGCCCTTTGGGATGAAGAATGCCCCAGTGACTTTCCAGAGGCTGGTAGATCATATCCTAGCAGGGGGGTTTGCCCTTGCTTACCTTGATGATATTGCCATCTACAGCCATTCCTGACCAGAGCACCTTCAGCATGTCAGGGAGGTGCTGGGCAGACTATAGAGGGCAGGGTTGACCATTAAGCTGTGCAAATGTCAGGTGAGTATGGTGGAGGTCTCCTACCTAGGACATAGAGTGGTGAGTGGTAAGATAAGGCCAGAACCTGACAAAGTGGAAGCCATTCAGGCATGGCCTGCACCTGTTACTAAAAAGCAGGTGAGGACATTCTTAGAGATAGCAGGGTACTACAGAAAGTTTGTCTCTAGTTATAGTACCATAGCTGCTCCCCTCACAGACCTGACAAGGAAGAAAAGGCCAGATAAGGTAGTGTGGACCCCAGCATGTGAGCAGGCATTCCAGAAGCTTAAAGAAGTTTTGGGAGGACCCACTGTGTTAGCCAATCCAGATTACAGCAAAGAATTTCTTGTGCAAGTGGATGCTTCAAACTATGGGGTGGGGGCTGTACTTAGCCAGATTTCTTCAGAGGAGGAAGAGCACCCAGTGGTTTATCTCAGTCGTAGGCTCCAACCCAGGGAGGAATGCTATGCAGTGGTAGAAAAGGAATGTCTAGCCATAGTGTGGGCACTGCAGAAACCTCAGCCTTATCTGTATGGAAGACAATTCAGTGTAATGACAGATCGCAACCCCCTAATATGGTTAAACAGGGCCAGCCACCAAAATGCCAATGCAGATGAACTCTCAAGACAGGGAATGGGGTAAGGTGCACTCAGATAGACCTAACCCTCTCAAAGGGCATTTTGCAAGGGTCACTTGAAAAACTAGCTTGAGTTCTCCAGGAAGGAGAAATGTGAAGACTGGTAGAGAAGGGTGAAGGCTGCCAGCCTAGTCAAATAGAATTTGATACATAATTCTGGCATTTGTAAATATAAATGTAAACTACAGGATTGTTTCTTAAATGAAAGAAAATACTAAAATTTTGAACTTCAAGATTGCAGCAACATTGCCATCTGCTGTAAAGAAAACTAAGTTAAGCATTTCCAATCTTTCTTTTGAAGTTAAAATTATTTCAAATCTGTCCTTTGATCTAGATGGTGGTGCCAATGAGGCTAGCTGAGCACATTATTTCTGTTGTTTTAACTTAAGGAATAATCACTAGAGTATACATGTGAAATGTCTTTTTTTGTTGTAGCTTCCTGAGCAGGTGTTAGATTGTTAAATAATGTAGCCTGTTGGCCTGGGAACTCCAGGCTAAGTGTCAAAGAAATTATGTAATGGGAACTAAACGAGGATGATGTAATCTGGGAGGGCCCAGCAGAAATGTTTTGTTAGTGAGTTTAAAAACTATTGCTCAGAGTGAGACTGTAAGCATTTTGATCTTGGGCATTCAACTCAGCACTGCCTTATGCTCTCTTTATTTAAGTAGCATGTTAGAACTGTGTTTTCTCCTAGAAGTAGCCAGGCATTATAAAGGTTAGACTAATTGTTTTCTGTTAATGTCAGAACTGTACTACTGAATTATTTTAAGTTTCTGTGTAATCTCTGAACTCTTGAATAGCACTGTGGTGTAGTAGTATTGCCTTGTGTTCTTGGTATTTATTATTAAATATTTTAAACACTTTCAACTGTGGATGGTTTATGTAGAGATAAATCATTGCATACTTATAAGTGATCCTGTAATAAGCCCTTCCAATAAGCCTTGATTGCTTAATTACACTACTATTGGATAATAATATTGCACAGTAATAATTAGACACCCTTTTAAGGGCTTTGGATAGCTGATAATTATTAGCTGGTGGTGGCAGGAATTACTACCGTATAGACTGGGCATAGGGGCACAGCTGGATAATCTGTGTCAGCCTTTCCCAGGAGTGTCTGTGAAGTTGTATAAATACTTATCTAAAAGTGAATGTGTGGTTAAGCTACTTGGGCCAGGGACACGAAGCACTGATTGGATCGAGAGAGTAATGGAGGTTAGCTTGCCAGCTAGGCTGAGATCTGGACCCTATAGCTGTGCCAGTGGGGAGTCTTATTGGGACCTGGAGAGCAAGGGAGCAACCAGCCCCAGACTGACTGTGATCTCTGTGTGCTCTTAGGGGAAATTGCACTTTACTGTGTGTATTGGTTATCCTTTCCTCTCATATGAGACACCCTCTCTGGTGTTGGTGGTGAGGATTGAGGGTCCTTGATTGCTGGGCCAGGGCAGGGGCATCACAGCCTCTATGAATTTTGGTGCGTTTCCATATTGCAAAGACTGGGTGCTAATCATGAATTGTGTCAGTCATAATTTCTGCATGGATAATTTTGTTGGGATCTAATGTCAGTATCCAGTCCAAATGCTTTCTTTTCCAATAACTTTATATGTTCTTATGGTCATTTGTATTAGCTGTGCTAATTCATATAGTTTATAGTGGGGTACAGAGTGTTATGAGTACACTTGGGCCAATCAATATTAAGGTCATAGAGTTGTATTTGTAGTCTGCAGAGATAATATGTTCCCAGAGGCTGATTTATCTGTATGTGGTGGTATAGAGTGTTACTATATATAGTCATTTTTAGTTACTTTTAGATGTAGTCATTAGAATTTCAACACTATCAATGTTTGGTGTTTGTATCAGTGCACAACAATGCTAAAAGCTTTTGAAAATAAAATGTGTACACCATCAGCTATTTAAATAATTACTTTCATGGACTAACTAAAAAAAGAAACGACTAAGCAAATAAAAACAAAAGTAATAACAAGCGTAAAAGGAAATAATTTAATTGTGAGTGCTTTTGTCCATTAACATCACATGAACTTCATCAGGCAATTGCAAAAGTATACTGCCCTTCTTTAAATACTATAACAATAGGTCACATGATTAGAATTTACATCCTGTCAAAGTCATTCATTAAGTCACATGACTATTAGTTAAAAAACATTTAAAAATATACCTTAAATAATTTTAATCTAATAATTCACATATATGAATACTATTACCAACTTAACAACTGTCATTCATACTCATCTTGTAAAACTTTTCAGTTTCAATAATCATGTAATGGAGCACTGGTCATTTAGGCCTGGATAAGTGTGTGCATTCAAAGCAAGTTGCCATCTTAGTTCCTGACTTTCCAATTTTGGTCCCAAAATGCCCCCTCTAGGTACTGTTCTCACCTGATCAATAGCTCTAAACTTTAATGATGACCAAGGTTCTCCAGTACATGTTTTGCTAGGGCATTATTGTCTTTACCTTTATTTATACTGTATACATGTTCGTAAATGCACTCTTTCAATTTCTTTCAGTTTTCCCTATATAGAACCATGGGCATTTTTGACATTTCCCTAGGTGCACTATGTTTTTTGAATTACAGTTAAATTTATTAAATGTCCTAAAGGGCTTGCCCATAATCAGATAGTCACGTCCAATGTCTATATAATGACAATAAGGACATGCTTCGCATTTGTACATTCCTACATTCTTATGCATGCCTTCCCCTTCTTTTTCTAAGATACTTCAAGTTAACTCCCTTCACTATAAGTAATTTTTGGAAGTAAACCCACCTTATCCTTGAAGTTTGTGTCTTCCCTGAGAATACACCAATTTTTAATTAAAATATTCTTTATCATTTCTGATTGTAAATTATAAGTAGTTATAAAACTAGCTTCATATCTTTCAGTGACAGATACACTAACTAATGGTCATTGAATCTTGACTGGAGTAGTTACTATAACCCAAGTACCTTTTAGAATGGGTTCAAAATACTTTTCTCTTCTTTTATTCTGTACTTCATTAATCAGGTCTTGTATAAGTTGCAAAGGGTAACCTCTTTTCAAAAACATCGGTTTCAAATTAGTACATTCCACTAAAAAATCTACCTTCAAGGTGGTCATCCTTGTTACTCGTACAAGTTGACCCTTCATTACAGATTTTTTCTGGTAGGTTGGATGGCTATTGGTGAAATGTAATAAAGAATTAGAATATGTTTTCTTCCTAAGGACTTTTGCTGTATAACATAGGTTAGCACAATCCTTAGCCAGTTCCACATCTAAATATGCTATTTCTTCTCCTTCAAAGTTTAAAGTAAATTCTAAAAAGGTAGTAGTTCTGTTCATATATTTCCCCGATTCCTCCCTTAACAATCATAAACATGTCATCCAGTTACCGGGTATAATATACTATTTTCTCCAGCATATATGCATTAGTCAGAATATATTGTTCCAAATGGGCCATTACTAAATTCGCCAAACTAGGTCCACATGGAGACCCCATTGCTACTCCTTTCATTGGATACAATACTTTCCTTCAAACAAAGACATTTATTTTTTAAAATAATATCGAGAAGTTCCTCAATTAGTTTCAGGTCTTTCAATGGTGCTCCCTTCCTTATTAGGAAGGCCATTATCCATTCAATCCCTTCATGTGGGATTACTGTATATAGGTCTTTTACATAGACAGTTAAAAAATTATAATCAGCACAAAAGACCATCAACAGTACGTCCAAAATACATTAAAATCTGGTTGACCTCCCACTGTGCTCAATTATTGATAGAAGGAATTCTTTAACATATGCATGTGCCAAAGTAGTAGATAGCATTTTGAAGAAATATGTAGAGAAGGAATCCCAAATTTGTAAAGATTCCTGCTCCTTTTTGAAAGATATAGACCAAAAGGTCTTTTGTACTGACTATAATAATATAAACATGTACCGGAGAACCCTGGGCATCATTTTAAATTTAAAGCTATCGATCAGGTGAGAACAGGACCTAGAGGGGGTGTTTTGGGATCAAATTTGGAAAGGCAGGAACTAAGATGGCAGCTTGCTTTGAATGCATACACTTATCCAGATCTAAATGACCAATGCTCCATTACATGCTTATTGAAATTGAAAGGTTTTACAAGATGAGTATGACTATACAGTTGCTAAGTTGGTAATAGTATATGTAAATTATTAGATTAAAATTATTTAATGTACATTTTAAATTTTTTTTTAACTAATAGTCAATTGACTTAATGAATGATTTTGATAGTATGTAAATTCTAATCATGTGACCTACTATTATAATATTTAAAGAAGGTATGTGTACTTTTAAAATTGTCTGATGAAGTTAAATTATTACTTTCATGTTGTAGCCATGAGGCACTGTTTATTCATCTTTTGCATATATGATTTGAGCCAGGTTTCTGTTTTCTGTTACTGCAATTATGTCAGAGATTTTCATTATGTATGCTATGGACATTTATATGACATAGTTTTATTATAGAATGGACACTCCAGAAAGGTGTTTTAGGATTCCTCAAGACAGTTTTAGGTATGGCAGGTCCTGAGTTAGAATGAATGTCCACCAATTTTAGAAGTAATTTGTGTTTAAGTATATACTGGTGTTTAGATCTCTACAGTAAGGATTGGTTGCAACTGGCTTGGTTAATTCTACATGTTTGTTTTGTTGATAAGAATAACAGGTCAGTTGTGTTAGATCTGAATATCTGGGAGGTACTATTGCAATATTAGTAGTTTTTAGACTGAGTGGTTATATGGGACTGTATTTGTTTTTAATGCGGGAGTGTAATGTTAGTAGTATAATGTGTTAAGTGGGCCATGATAGTTGTTGAGTAGAGATAAACAAAATAATAATAAGACTAGAAGTTGAATTTTTAAGCAATAATTCACAACTGGGCATGGGTAATGCTGGATTTACCCATGGTTGGTATGGTCTGATCACAAGGGTGAAGCCTGAGTGATCAAACAGATCCCACTATGGGTAAATCCAATATTACCCACACCCAGTCGTGGGTTATTGCTATAATACAATGGCATTATTTTAGAATGAAATTGCTTACCTTTCTTAAATAATGCTTTTGTATAACAGTGCTGTAGTGTCCCTCTGCTTTCTTTCACCTTTTCTGATGTATTGTGCATGCATATGGGACGTATGTTCCCTTGCTTGCACAGTACATCAGTGTTGTTCAATCAAAGCAATGGAGAAAAGAGAATCTCCATAATTGTTCTTTTTTTTTTACTGCTACTCTTCATGCAAGAAAGTTAGACAAAGTCCAACACAATGGGGGTGGAGCAAAGGTCCAAAAATAGGGGCAGTTTGTATTGCTCTTATAAACTTAGAAAATTACTGGAACAAGAGGTTTTGCGTTAACATGTATTTTCTGAAGGATATGAAGCCTAAACCTCAAATGTTGGTCATTATTTAATGACATCCATTCCCAGTGCCTTACCAGAAAATTATTTTTTTAATAAAGAAAAGGCCAAAACTATGAGGCAAAAATCTGGACATTCTTGCGAGCATCCAATTAGTTGAGCGGTGTGAGGGTCTTCCATGATTTAAAGTGGGACAGAGCAGAAATACAAGGAAAATCAGGTACATTTCTGTTGCTTTACTTTTGCGGAACGTACCTGATTTTTCTTGTATGTTGTTCTGCCTTCCATAGCGTATTCCAATAGAAAAGTCTAGCCACTCAATGATACTTTAGTGGATGTAATTTTTTCTATTGGTATATGCTTGGTTTACAATGGGTATGCTGGTTGGGCTGTCCAGTCAGCATGCATGTTTTTGAATGGCAATGAGCGGTTATTGTACAATTTCATACAAGTAATGCTTGTAGTTAGATTGCTTTCACTTTGGCATCATGGTGGAGTAGAATCAAGCTTGTTTTTCTACAGTGTAATGATGAAGGGTTAATGGTGACTGGTAGGCTGAATTAAAGTTTGGTAATATCCGTAACCTTCAGTGCAATACACTGTGACTAGTTATAAATGTGTTATACAGTTGTGTACACAAGGCTAGGGAAGGATGTAATGTGCATTTAACAGAAAGAAATATTGAAGGTGTACCCTGGGAGGGAACTAAAAGTATGGCTGAAAACATCTGTGGTAGTTTTACTGAGGTATAAAATAGAAAGAGAGTTTGATTACCCTAGGTCAAATAGTGGGCAGCACTGCAGTGGATTAAAAAGTGAAAAAATGCGACAAAATGGCATTGAAGAGTGTATAAGGGGCTGAAGGGAAACACAGAAAATGAAGTACTGGGCATATACAAATGGAGAAATTACTTAGGTATCACATAGTCCACTTCATAAAAATCAAGAGAGATTATTATTGAAGGTCTATATCAGAAGATCGAAGTTTCAAAACTTTGAATCTGATATGGTCGACACCATATGATCGAAGTCTTGAAACTTTGAATCTTTTAATGGAGATCTCTGTACAGTGTGGAAAGGGAAGATTTCCCTTTTCTGCACTGTAGTGCAATCTCGGAGTTGGTATATTTAAGTAGTGCGGGGTACCTGGCAAATCTTCGAATGCTCTAAATTTTGAATGTTACATGGTCGAGACCAAACGTTTGAAATTTTGAGTGCTTGAAGATTGACTTTCAACGGCACCGTATGGTGCAGATAGGGAGAATTTCCCTTTTCTGCACTGAAGTGCGGTCTCGGAGTTGGTATATTTAAGTAGGGGGGGTGTGGGGGGTGCAGGGGAGCTTGCCCCCCTGCTTAGAGCATTTAAATGGTTTGCTTTTTTATAGGTTTTTGTGTTTTATTACATTTTCAAAGTTTCAAGACTTCGATTATATGGTGTCGACCATATCAGATTCAAAGTTTTGAAAATTTGATCATGTAATATAGACCTATTATTGATTGGTACAAGATAAGGGTGAAGTTAAGCGAAAATAAAATAAATGAGATAGTTGGGAGTAGGAGATCAAAGGGATGGTGAGAGCACTGAGCCAAAGCAGAGTGGGATGCCTCCAGCATGGCGTCCGGCCAAAAACAATCTGTTGGAGTCAGTTCACAGACCGCACTGTGGGGATTTACAAGACTGTCCTGAAACGCATAACTTGCCCTATGGCTGTTATACCAGTTAAAAGAGAATGAGAGATAACGACTTATGAAAGAAACTATGTTAATGCCATACAACTAAAGTTGTACAATGGCATTAACTGAATCAAGGAAAATTACAGGCTGAGGTAAAACTATTAAGGGCAGGGCTAATGTCTGCAATGCCACCTTACTGAACTACTGCAATAACCATAGCCAATAGCAGTTTCACTAAACAAAGACCCATTGCCACGACCCCTTGATGCTTACTTTCTCAATGGTTACTAATTCCCACCTGTGCATCTTTAACTGCTTGGGGTCTGCATATTGGAAATAGGAATGCTGAAACAGTATTTGCCTCTATATTTTGTAAATCTTAACAGAGCAGAACTTCATTGCCTGCCAGTTTCACAGAAGCATATAACAGCCAATCACGTTGAGTAGCTTTGTTGTGGTTCAACTCATTTTGCTGACAATTCTGTCAGGAGCCTTGTCTGTTGTTTGTGAATATGTTCTTTAGGTCTGGTTCCCAGCTATATCTAGAGCTTCACTCTACTTGTAGATTAATACTTTTATCACAGTCTGCTCAACATACCGAGTGTGTCTTACTCTCACTTTATATCAGCTGTGAATTCCCGGTGTGATTTTCTGCTCCATACTGATAACAGATCACCTTCTCTATGCACAGTGAAAGCCCTGAATACATTTTTATCAAACCAGTGGTTGTGCCTTTCTGTACCTACATTTATTGCGTATGCACCTTTGTAGTTCTTTTGTTCCAACTGGAGCCATTGAAATCTTTTATCACTGCTTCTTTCACCATGTCAACACAGGTGATTTGATTGTTTTTGTGTGATTCTCACTGCTATTAAGTATACTTGAGTTGCTTAATTATAGTCATTTAAACATCTCTGATAAGTGATGTTATGCAGTAACATTCAGAGCAACCTTTTTAGAGTAGAATTATTTCCATTGTCCTAACACTTATGAAAATATTTTACTTGGCTGCCTTTAAGCTTTATTAGTGGAAGATGGTCTATAGACTTATGAAAACGTGTTTTACTTGGCTGACTTTATGCTTTATTAGTGGAAAATGTTCTATATTTAAACTAACATGAAATAGTTCTTGCCTTGCTCATAGATCACTGCGTGGTTAAACACATTACTATATGAATGTCATCTATTTCAGTCATCTATTTCAGCTAGTTATTTCAAACAGTTAAGAAAGAAAATACTTAACTGGCATTCTAATATTTTACTCTTCTCTCGGTGATCATCATGTATATATGCCACTAAAACAATAGTTGTTTAAGTATGTCCCCAATTCTACATCTGGATTAGTAGGTTTTGTAGTTCAGTGCAAACTGGTATATGTGGATTCAAAATATCATCACATGATTAACAGGTGACTGGTCACCAGATTGGTACTTTGGTGGAGGGTTGTTTGAAAATAGCAGGACTTCTCATTAGTCTCCTGAATTGGTTGATAAGTTTTATAAAAATGTCAGAGAGCTTTTGCCTGTTTGCATTAAATCAGTGTTAACAATTCATTTATTGTCAATGCTTTCTATGACACAAGAATATAAACTGTTAAAGCTTTATTGTATATTCAAAACCCTCAGAGTAATAAATTGCTTGTAAAGCAATACAGGTAAATCTGCTTTGTAGGCACCAACATGCAAAAGTGAGGAAGGTAGAAAAGTGTATTTTCCATCTGATAACACAACCTAGAGTTTAGGATCAATGTTTCCATCTCTCATACTCAGAATGAAGTACTTCCCTAACTTTAAACTGTTGTGTAGATACATTTATTCTTCATGTATAATTAGAAAGGGACATTGAAAAGCACATAGTTATGAGCTGCATAAAATACAGATGCAAAGAACAGAGTTCTGATGTCTGCACTATAAACAGAGGCCTGTAAACATGTAACTTTATTACTTTTCTTTGTCTACCAATGTTTATAGACATTTGACATGTTTGTGATCATAAGCCTTGGAAGACAAACATGATTCAGTGAATCCTGTCAAAATATTTTTATTGTAAACTTGCAAACTGGTAACTGTTGATCATCTGTGACAGTTTTTTAACTTACTATTGGGTCATTTTTATATTGCTGTGAGGTGCTATATTTACTGAAAAAAGTTTTCATTAATAAATTATACTATTGGGTCATTTTTATATTGCTGTGAGGTGCTATATTTATTGAAAAAAGTTTTCATTAATAAATTATACTTGGTTAGTTAATCAAAGTTTATTCTGCTATCTTGCAAGTTTATAAAACTACTTGAAAATATATTTATGTAGATGCACAAATTCTTTTTCCAGAAGTTACAAAAGGCTATAGGATTTGAACTCAAAATATGTCAGTTAATTTTCAAAATGTATGTGTCTTGACTGTATTAATCTTTTAATTATTTTTTCATCTGTCATTTTCATTGAACAGCTGTTTTCCCTTAGGATAGCATTCCCTGTTATATCCTCACAGTTTGTAATTCACTGTTTGGACGTGTATTAGAGAAAAAAAACTATTATGAATTTTTTGTCTAGAATTGCACACTAAAATGATTTTGACATTGTACATGAATGTGCATTTGGTTTGTTTTCTGAAAGCATTGTATTTTGCTAAACTTTGAGTTACACAGTTTATAATGTTTTTCATAGTTTACAATATTACAACTTGCGTATAGATATTAGTTGATTTTATGGATAAATCTTTTGACATGTGTAGCTGTAATTTCTAACTACATTAAAATGGTAATAAAATTAACACTTGTACGTTCACTGATGGCTAATATTAGTATGTGAGTTTTTGTCTTTTTGGTACTATGTATCACAGAATAGGACAATATGTTCAGTATATTAAAAGTACTGATGTCTGGAGATGAAGCTCACCACCAGATACAAGAGAAGTGGATGAGAGATTATAGGGGAGAGTAGAGGAGTGGGAGATCAGAATGTTCCAGAAGGAAACTAGGAGATTTCAATCGCCAGGACAGAGAAGATGGAGCTGATTGAGATCTTAAATCATGAGGGACTCAGCCAACTAGCTGTCACAGGACTATTCAAGAAAGGATAGAATTCTTATATGTGGTCCTAGCCAATGCAAAGGGTATCATAGATATTCACCATTAGCCAGAATGGATAATGACATTGTGTGGTTTTAGTACTGGGGAAGGCTACAAAGCAAAACATGAGGATGACTGTGTGGCAATTTAGAAGCAAAGATAATGCTTTGTTGGGATGATGGTCAATAATGAGTTGGGGGACTGGGAACAACTTGAGGAGTAAAAACACCATGGGAATGGGTCAGAAATGTAGTACTCAGGGCTGCATACAATGGAGGGAGGAAGAGGCAAAAAGGTAAAAAAGAAGACTGATGTAGCTAGAAAGGAATGTGAAGCTTAACTGGGGTAAAAGTTGGGGCCTACAAAAGGGGAAAGGAGAAGGAAGAAGGTGGAGACCGCACCATGTAAGAAGGTTATCAAAAAGGCAACGAAGATGATAAAGGTCACAAAACACTAAAACTGAAAAGGGAATTAGAAGAATGTATGAAGAATGGAAACTAGGTCTTTTTTTAGTTATATAGCAAAAAGAAGGAAGGGAAGGCTAGAGCTAAACTGGCCAGGCTGAGCAAAGATGGGGAGATGAGAAGGAGATCACAGACAACTGAGGAAACGCCAAAGTAATGAATGAATACTTCATTGCTTCAGTCTTCACAAAGGAAAGCAGGGGGGTGCCATCCTGGGGAGGAATCAGGGTAGACTGAAGAGACTAGTGGACAGATTTCAAGACGGAGAGAGAGGGAGAGAGAGAAAGAGAGAAGGAAAAGGTTCAGATGCTGTCTTTAGAGAGAATAATTTGTCAGGAGCAGATGGGCTGCCTCTGACAGTTATCAAAATTCTGGCAAGTCTGCTGGCAGACCTCATGATGGTGATCTTCAACAAATGAATAGCTAGTACAGAAGTGCCAGAGGAAAGGAAAATAACAAGTGTAATACCTTTATACAAGGGGAGCAGAAGCAAATCCAGGGAAGTACAGGTCTGTTAGCTTAACAGCAGTAGCAAGGAAAGTCATTGACAGAATCCCAAGGGGAAGCCTCATAGTATTTTTAGAGGACAACAATGTCTAGAACAGAAACAAACTTGAGTTTGTGGCAGGAAGGCACTCTCAATTAAATGACTAGATTACAGATGAACTTGACAGGGAAGTAATTGTAGATGTAACATACCTGAACTTCAGCAAGGACAGAGACTCAGCCCCAGCTGTGGGCCGACAGGAAGACATAGGATGAAGACTGAGGAGATGGACAGCTGCATAGATGATTACTAAGACATGGATGGTTATGGTGAGATGAACAGTATAAGAAATTAAGACTGTGATTTCTGGAGTATGACAGGGGTGTCAGCCCTTTATACAGTACTTTCTAAGAGTGTTTTTCTGAAACATATATGAAGGAATATAGAACAGGATGAACCTCTTTGCTGATGACACAAAAACAAGCGTAGCAGTGGAGATGCTGGTGGGGGGTGGGGGTGGGGGGATTCCAGCAAAGAATTTGGAAAGATTGAACAAGTGGGCAGAATGATGTCAGCTGAGGATCGGAGTAATGAGGTACAATGTGTGGCACTGGGCAGAATGATCTTAGCTGAGGTTCAGTGTAATGAAGTACAATGTCCTGCACTGGGCAGAATGATGTCAGCTGAGGATCAGTGTAATGAGGTACAATGTCCTGCACTGGGCAGAATGATGTCAGCTGAGGATCAGTGTAATGAAGTACAACGTCCTGCACTGGGCAGAATGATGTCAGCTGAGGATCAGTGTAATGAAGTACAACGTCCTGCAATGGGAAGAATGATGTCAGCTGAGGATCAGTGTAATGAGGTACAATGTGCGGCACTGGGCAGAATGATGTCAGCTGAGGATCAGTGTAATGAGGTACAATGTGCAGCACTGGGCAGAATGATCTCAGCTGAGGTTCAGTGTAATGAAGTACAACGTCCTGCACTGGGAAGAATGATGTCAGCTGAGGATCAGTGTAATGAGGTACAATGTGCGGCACTGGGCAGAATGATGTCAGCTGAGGATCAGTGTAATGAGGTACAATGTGCAGCACTGGGCAGAATGATCTCAGCTGAGGTTCAGTGTAATGAAGTACAACGTCCTGCACTGGGCAGAATGATGGCAGCTGAGGACAAATACATACTGCTGTATAGTTAACATGGGTTATATAACTTTGGTTACAATGATACATAGTTGCTGCTGATATAATTCACTGTGCACTGGTGCTTTACAGAATAAGTGGTGACTTGATTGCCTTTATAGGTTCATAGATGTGTACTAGGCTAATGGCCCTGGAGCCTTTACAAGCCTAGCCCATATGATTACCCTGGCATCGTGCTACCCAACCTTAGTTCCCAGTGCCTTTGTCGAGTAAAACCACTGGAGTGATCCCTGGGGTGAATTTTCTATTTCCCATCCACTCATCAAGATTTCTCTTGAAGAGGGCCAGTGAGGTGCTCTGCTTGACTTGTATGGGAAGTCAATTCCATAGCATGGCCAGTCCCTGGGTTATGAACCTGTCCCTCCAGCATGTTCTGTTGATTGTGGTAATAAGGTTGAGGTCTCTGATGCATGTGGTGTGGAGGGATTGGGATTTCTTTAGATGTAGCATTTCTAACAGAGCTGGGTCAGACATGGCTTTGTAAGTTAAGCAGAGATCGCCTCTAAGTAGGTGATATGAGACGGAGAATAGCTGGAGTTTGAGTCTGTCCATATAGGACAAATGTTTAAGGCCTAGAATCCTATTTGTGTGGTACTTTTGCAGCCTCTCCAGTTGTTGCAGATGTTTAATGAGGTACATGCCAAATGGGGCATTGTACTCAATGATTGGCCTAATGAGGGAAGTGTAGAGGGAGACAATGACCTCTTTCTTCCTGGATGTAAAACCCTTAGTAATGGGATGTGCCACATAGAAGGATTCTCTGATCACACTGGCAATGTGGTGTCAACCTGTGTTCCCAAATATCTTATAACGCCTTCTGTGTTCAGTGGACACCATCGATGTGGTAATTCATGGGAACTGGGTTTTTCTCAAAGGGGATGGCGACACATTTTTGGCATTGAGCTTAAGACCATAGTTCTGACACCAGTCATTGGTCTCAGTGAGGCCTTTCTGCAGGATGTCAACATCACTTGGGGAGTTAATAATAGCTCCCAACTTGCAATTGCCTGTGAACTTTGTCAAACAGATTCCCTTTGTTTTGGCCTGGACTTCAGAGAAATAGATACCAAACAGGAGAGGACCCTGGACCGAACCCCCCTGGGACTCCATTTGTGACTGGTCAGCAGTCTGACTTGGAGTCAGCTACTTTCACACTGTGGGTTCTATCTGTGAGCCAGTTTGCAACCCACCTGGTGATATAGGGGTTGACGCCTAGCTTAGTGAGTTTTTCTATGATTCCCGAGTGGAGAATGGTATCAAAAGCCTTGGTCAGATCAAGGTAGGCTGCATGAACCACCTTGCCTTCATCCACAGCTCTGGTGACTGACTCAAAGAAGTTGACCAAGTTGAGCAGGCATGATCTACCCTTCACAAAACCAAACTGTGTGGGATCCGGAGTTTGGAGATTCCCTATATCCTTGTTTATTAGATCCATGATGATGCATTCCATAGCTTTGCATATCAGGCTCGACAGGCTAATGGGGTGATAGTTCCCATGTAGTTGCTCTTCCTTTGTGGAGAGGGATGACTGTAGCAGTGCACCATTCAGTAGGGACAAAGCCTGAGGTGAGGCTGTGATTGAACAGAGCACACAGGTGAGGTGCCAGTTCACTCTGTAGTTCATGTAGAACACAGCCAGGGATATTGTCAGGTCCCATAGAAGCTGTATTCTTGGCCTTGAACAGTGCTGTTTTAACCTGTGCAGCAGTAATACAGGGTGCCTGGCAATCTACTGGTATTGTGACTGGTCCTTTGGGGGGGGGGGGCTAAAGTTGGCACTGAATCTGTCAGCCAGTATATTGGCAATATCTGTTGGCTCGGTTTAGGAGGTAGCAGCAGCAAAACCTTCACTCGGATGGCAAGTGCAAAGGCCCAAGTAAACAGTGTATTTCAAATCAAATGGCCAGTACCAAATGGGGAATAAAATAACCCTTTATTATAAACAGACTAGTTTTTGTCCAAAGAAGCTTTTATCAATGTAAAACAAAATAAGTCCAAGCTAATCCTTTATAAATCATTGAAGCACCACACAGTATCCAATCACACACAATAACTAATTAATAATTAATTTAATTTACAAAAAACATTGAAAATGTTTTGTAAAATAAACCCTTCACCAAAAAAAAACATAATAATCCAGTCAAGACTGAATATATCTCCACAAAACAAAATGATGTATAAATTATTAAGAATTACAGATGTTCATTTAGACCCGGTGGAAGTAATCCACCAAGTCTGATTATCCAACCCTTTTCTTTTCTAGTTAGTATCTCATGCCATCTAGCTTTAATAAGTTTATGGCCACCTACTTTGTCAATAATAGTAAATCAGCAATTAGCATTACTGTGCACAAGAGTATGCTCGTACATAGCATTAGTAATAACTTTAGTTCTCATATTACTAAGATGTTCCAAAATGTGTAACTTCATAGGTCTGGACGTTTGTCCAGTGTAGAATGCAGAGCAATTACAAACAGCCAAGTAAATAACCCAATCACTGCTACAGTTTGTCAAAGATTTAATTTCAAAGACCCGTGGTGTGTTCTTACTACTAAACGCCTTAGTTTTTACCACATATTTACAAAAACTACAATGGCCACAAGGAAAACGCCCCCCCTCAAAGTGGTACCATCCAAAGTGCATTAAGACCTAATACTGGGAAAAGAAGCACATTTATAAATGTTAAAATAATCTCTTAAGGTGACTCCTCTTCGAAAAGAAAAAGCACACCTGTTATCCAGTATTTGTCCAAGATATTCATCTGCTAATAAAATATCCCAATGTCTCTGTACAAGATTAACCAATAGCTGGGTATTTCTGGCAAAAGTAGTTATGAAACTAATCTTAGTATCATCCCCAAGATCATGATGATGGTACGTCAACAATTTTTTTCTGGGCATTTTGTCAACTTCATTTTTAACTAATGATAAACGAATTGGAGAATACCCTCTTTCCATAAATCCAGCCATTAGGTCAACATTATAGTGTAACAAATCATCTTCCTTTGAGCAGATGCGTCAAATATGCATGTACTGAGATTTTGGGATGTTTCTAATAATGTGCCTTGGATGACAGCTGGATGCATGTAACACGGAATTCGAGTGAGAGGGTTTCCTGTATACAGAACTGGTAAGAGTACCATCCTCCTGTTTACTTACCATGACATCCAAAAAGGAAATAGACTTCCTGTCATAATTAACTGTAAAATGGATCCCCCATTTGTTGTCGTTAAGATACTCCAAAAATTCTTCCAAGTATGTAATGTCCGATTTCCATATCATCCATCAGTCATCCATGAAATGCCTCCATATATCAATTTGATCCATGAAAATATTGTGATTATTATCATAAATCATAATATGCTTAAAATACCCCATGAATAGGTCAGCATAAATGGGGGCAAAAGAGGCCCCCCATAGCCGTACCCTTCATTTGGAGATAACAAGTACCATTAAAGTAAAAGGCATTTTTGGTCAATACATGCTCGGTTATACATAATAGGAAAGTATTGAACCCAGGGCTATAGAGGGCTAACTAATTTAACTAAAATTCCAAGTCCATCAAACCCTCCCACTGAGGAATACTGGTGTATAAAGAAGTTACATCTAAAGTACATAGGAGCCAGTCATTGTCTATCACAAATGATATTTAAAAATTCTGTGGTGTCTTTAATTCTTGCCCTCACAGCTGATAAGGATTTAAGGTATTTAATAAGATACACAGAAATGGGTTCAGTTAATGAACCTTACCTGAGACAATCTGATGCCACGGAGGGTCATTCAAACTTTTATGTACTTTAGGAAGTAAGTACAAAAATTGAGAGACTGGCTCCTTTACCTTCAGATGATAACATGTTTTATCATCAATAATACCCTCATCAACGGCTATATTAAGAAATGTATCAGTCTCAACTTTAAACCGTATGGCAGGGTCAATAGCTATGATCATATAAAATCTACCATCTTGAAGTTGTCTGTTGGCCTCAACCTCATATTTAGACCAATCCATAACTACTATGGCCCCTCCTTTATCCACCTGAATAATGACCAAGTTTTTATTATTGTAGAGATTCTTCAAAGTTGCCATTTCCTGTAGGTTTAAATTGTTAGGTAACAGCACATCCTGAAAATCACCACCAAAATGCAACTCCTTCAATATACATTTTTGAAAAATTTCCACGTTTATTCATTGGTGGCATGAAAGTTGAAGGATGAAACCTGAGATCAGTCTCATTAGGGCCTCCTGGTACCTGTTGAATCCCTAAAAAACAATTCAAGATTAAGTACCCTACAAAAAGATAAGTCCTCCACAAAATTATTTTCTGAAACAAAAAAAGCCAGGAATGAAATTAAGGCCTTTATTCAATACATTATATTCAAGCTCAGATAACATCACAGATTAAATATTTATGACATTGTTTGTATTGACTTGGGTTTAAGAGGTACCACTGTACAGTAGCTCAGAGCAAATCTGGGTATTGCCGTGGAGATTCTTTAACTATAGAAGGCCTTGTGGTTGTCTTTACTATCTGCTGCAATTCTGTTTTCATAGCTAGCTTTAGAGGATTTGATGAGGGATCTCAACTTTTTGTTGAGGCTGATAAGGGAGTTTTTCCAGTCTTAGGACTTCACTTTATTCCACATCAGTTTCCTCCTTCTGTTGTAGAGTTTGTTTATGGCAGAGGACCACCAGATTGGCTTCCTTTTTTTTGGAGGAGACCATCTTGGTTCTATTGGGTATGGCAAAATCCATGCATTTGTGTACATGTTTGTACAGTACATTGGTGTATGATTCAGTGGTCATGCAACTATTCTCAATTTGCATGGGTGCCGTGAAGTTAGTCTCCTCTGTTTATAGGAGCCCAAAGTTAGCTTTAGAGAGGTTTTTCATGGTGGTTACCTTTGTGGGTGGTGGTGGTGGGGGTGGGAGGGATGTGGATTTCCAAGGTGATTAGTTTGTTGTCGGATCTAACCAGGGAGGAGTTGACTACTGGTGTAGAGCAACGGTCTCCCATGTTAGTAATGACCAGGTCAAGGATGTTGCTACCTCTAGTGGGGGTAAGAATGAGCTGATCCAGAGCACTAGAATTAATGAGTTTCAGGAAACGTTGGGCAAGTGTATTGGTACAGGAGTAGTTTTCCCAGTTAATGGAGGGGTAGTTGAAGTCGCCAAGTATGACAGTGTTAGGCTGGACCCTAATATTCTCCAGGGTGCTTAGAAATGTGGAGTGCGAGTCTTGGGACATGGTTGGGGACCTATAGCAGGCTATAACCTGAATCTCTGTCTTACCCAATGTTAACTGCACCTGAAGCATCTCAAATGCATTATGTTGGGCTACCAGTCTGGAGGTGTGTGCATACTTTATGAATATGGAAACACCACCGCCTTTGGAGCTTTAGTCCAAGTTTTGTGGCCAAGAGGTGTGGAATGAGTTATAGCCTGGTAGTGCAGGCGTGCTTTCTCCTGCCTTGAACCAGGACTCTGTTATGGCACAAATGTTGATGTTCTCCATTTTAAGCAGTGCTTCGAGTGAGTGCATTTTGAGATTTGGACTTCTAGCATTGAGCAGCATGACCCTCAGATTGCATTTGTTTGTAGCTGTTATGGTGGCAATTTGGTCTTTGGAACACCACCTAAAAAGGCACTGTAGGGGTGACAAGAGCCTTGGTCAGTATCTAGAAGCCCAGGGGTGACTGATGCAGGCCATCTCTGGCAAAGCATCGAGGTCTGTCAATCATGTCATCTCAGACAGATAGATACTGAGGTCTGTCAGTCACGTCATCCCAGGCAGGCAGATACTGGATCCCCTTAGAATGACACCAGAAACTTAGCCAATTGTTGAAATCAATCATTTTCTGCTTGTACTGTGGTATCATTCTGGGTGATGGTAGGATGCTGCTCAGGGCTAGGGTCATACCCGCCTGGGCTAAATAATCCAAGAGCTCCTCTATGTCTCTTTTCATGTAGTCCAGAGAGGTACGTCTCAGGTCATTCATACCCACGTGTAAAATGACAGAGTCATATTTGTACCTGTTGTTGAGGGACCTAAGTGCATATGTTATGTGGCAGATCCTGATGCCTGACATGCAGCTGACTGTTACTTTCTCCTTATTCAACCTAATGAGTGGGACATCAGTGTGCCTCACTATCGAGGCACCTATGACTAGTGTGTTGGGCATGCAGTTTTGCCTTGGGGGCTTTGGCTGAGTGACACACTGTTTAGGAGAATTATGTGTCTCATAATTAGTGTTGTGTTGTGGTGGTAGAGTGCATTTCTGCCTTGGAGGTCTCTGCTGTTTGGGTAGATTTTTATTGAGAGCCTCTGTGAAGGTGGGTGAGTAGGTTGTGTTTTTATGTGAAGGCAGTGCTGGTGTGTGTTCTGAAGGGATATGTGTTCCATGTAGTGTGGTGCACGTGTTGACCTTCTCCTCTTGTCCAGCTATTCCGGTCTTGGCTGAAGAATATGTGGCTTTCAGTTTGGATATATAAGTGCATCTCTCAAGTCTGAGTTTTGGGAGGTAAGAGGAGAGGGTTGTCGGTGTACATAAGGCAGTTGCTATATTGCCTCAGGATGCCCAAGTTCATAGGTTCATAGGTTGGTACTAGCCTATTGGCCCTAGGGCCTATACAAGCCTAGTCATAACAATTCCTTGGATATTTCTTCCCACAATATTTACTTCCCTGGACCCCTGTCTAGCAGGGTGACTGATGTGATCCCCGGGGTGAATTTCCTATCTCCCATCCAATTGTCAAGGTTCCTTTTGAAGAGGGCCAAGGAGGCGCTCTCCTTGACATGTATGGGCAGTCTGTTCCAGAGTATGGGGAGTCTCTGGGTCAGGAACCTATCCCTCCAGCATGTTTTGTTCATTGTGATGACAAGGTTTAGATCCCTGGAGCGTGTGGCTCTGAGGGATTGGGATTTCTTTAAGTGGAGCATGTCCAACAGCTCAAGGTTTGACATGGCCTTGTATGTTAAGCAGGGATCGCCTCTGAGTAGACAATATGCCACAGAGTATAGCGGGAGTTTTTTAGATGGTGTGCATACGGCATCTGCTTTAGGCCTGTGATTCTTTTAGTGAGGTATTTCTGCGGCCTTTCCAGCTGTTGCAGATGTCTTGTGAGGTACATACCAAATGGAAAATTGTACTCTATAATGGGTCTAATGAGGGATGAGTACAGTGGGACAATGGCCTCCTTCTGGATGAAATGCCCTTAGTGAGTTCACCAAGTTAATAGGTGAAAGCACAGGGAACTGACCTTTAGACATGCCTGGAGGGGTGAGGATTAATAATAAGTACTGGAGTTGTTTCCTTGTAGAACGTTTAGTGCTGGTAGCACTTGTGTCTACAATAATTGCTACAAGAAGTCTGGTAAAGTGCTAGACTAATAAGCTAGTAAAAGTGCAGGAGAGGAGAGAACTAGCAGATCTAAGGGAAAAATTGAAGAGCAGACTTTGCCACCGCTCAGAAGCATACAAACAGTCCTGGATACAGCAAATCTGTATCTGGACTAGACTAGTTATAGGAAAGTTGGGAAACAAGCACAAACATGAGCTTTTAAACCCGAAAGCTGAGAGAGATTATTAATGGAAAAATCTCAGATGTTATTTATTTGAAGGTACATTTATTACAGGGTAAAACTAAACAGCACAGAGCTTTTATGTGGATGTAGCCTGCAACATTTCAGAACTGTTTATTATATGCTTATGCATTTTGTGTGATCTCAGAGGTTATGTACCTTAAGAGGTAGACTACATAATGCATACATTTTTATTAGCCAGTAGTAGTGCACATGTAATAGATGTTAGACATGAGTGACTGGCTGTGAGATGTACTTGTTCTTTAGGTGAATCATCTTATAGTGAATTCTGTAGTCAACACTGTAAAGCATTACACGCAGCTTGTATGAGACATTATAGATATGAAATTATGTGGAATAGCATAACATGGTGGTTCCACCAGATGAATTCCCAACAGGTAGGGAAAACAGGGCAAAATGAGCAACATTTGGGATGAGCCATTCACATGTTCTAGGTGTGAAGTAGTTGGGTTAAGACAAAGTTATAGGAAAGCTATTACTATGGAGTAAGTAATAAGGCAGACTTAGAGAGGCTGGTCACTTTAAACCAGCGTACCTAAAATTATAGGTGAGAAATTAGTTTTTGGCTTGTACCTATTTAAGGTCTGCTTATTTTAAAAACAGAATCACTTGGAGAGATCAGAGGAGTCTGGAACATCCATTTTTATAGTAGATAAGAGAGTAGAAACTGTACAGCACCTACTAGTACCCAGACCTTTTAGACAGAGTCTTGAAAATGGTCCATAGTCATGTATTGTGGGGGAAATTAGGCATAGATAAAACCAATAAAGTGATTTAGATAGATTGCACTAATTGTTATGAAGGGAATTGAAATATTTTGTACTGAGTGTCTTGAAAGTCATGGACATCCCCTAACCCAGACTTTAGGAATCCTTTAATTTCCATATCCATAATCAAAATTCCCTTTGAAAGGATTGTGATGGATATTGTGAGACCAGTAGGAGATTCCAGCATATACTGGTGGTACAAGACTATGCTAACCGTTTTCCCAAAGCTATTCTCCTCAAGATATCCACTTCCAAAGCAATCACTAAAGAAGTGTTTTTGCTATTTTCTGTGGTAATGATGTCCAACGAAATTTTAATGGCTCAAATTATTCTCTTCATGTCCAAGGCTATTAAGTACTTGCACTAAGGTTTGTGGATAAAAGAGCTAAGAACTTCTGTATATCATCCCAAAGTGGATGGGTTGGTAGAGCAGTTTAACTGGACTTTAAAGCTGATGTTGAAGAAAGTAATTGAGTAGGACAGAAAGGAATGGAACTAGCTGTTGCCTTACTTAACATTCTTGTCAGAGTGATAACTCAAGCCTCTGTGAGGTTCAGCCCCTTTGAGCTGCTATATGGTTGAAGGCCATGGGCACTTCTGGTCATAATAGAACAAATGTGTGAGGAAGAAAAGAAATATAATGACTTGCAGGAAAGACTAAAATTAGATATATCTGTCATGTGAGAGCAAATGGAAAGGGTTCAAGTGAGCTAACGGACTCTAGAATCGTACTGCACAGAATAGGGAGTTCCACATGGAGGGGATGTCATAGTAGTGGTACTCACAAATGAAAATAAATTCCTGGCTAAATGACAAGGAACCAGTGAGGAAATCGGGTGAAGAAATAAGGTGAATTTAAAGTCAGACAACCAGGAAGGAGATGTGTTGAGCTTATTTATCAAAGTATGCTTAAGGCTTGAAAAAAAGACACAAATAAATCTAGTGAACACAGTCAATAAAGCTGGTGACCATGAAAGAGGGGAAGCAAATACTCAGTTTCTCCAGTAGTTGTAGATGAAACCACAACCATCAAAGGCAGGAGGTTCATGAGTTCCTTTGGAGATAGAAAAAGACATTTTCAGAACTACCAGAAATGACAACTCTTATTAAATATCATATCAAGACAGGCTGTTTTTTTCCTGGTATTATGTCCTTTCTGGGGACTAGACAACAAAACTGGCAGACAGAGAGGAGATAAAGAAGATGGTGGAGTTAGGATTATTGAGAAGCCCACTATTGACTGGAATAGCCTCATTGTTTTATTTCTAAAACTGGATGGTACTCCTTATTTTGCAATGACTTTAGAAAGGTTAGTAGTATCAACATGCGTAATAGCTATCCAATTCTCAGGGTAGATGATCTGGAGGAGAGGGTAGGGAAGGATATGGTTATGACTACTCTGGACTTAAAGGGGTATTAGCAAACCCCTTAACCAATAAGGGTAAGGAGCAGACTGCATTTTCCTCAGCTGATGGGTCACTCTACTGTATGGTCCCACTGTTCCATCTCCATGGGGCTTCAACCATCTTCTACTGGTTGTGGTCAGAATATTAAAACCTCATCAAGCTTATGCTGCAGTCTGTCTGGATGACACTGTCATCCATTCAGAGGATTAAGGATTCTGATCTCCCAAAGGTATAGACAACATTAATTTCAATGAAATAGGGTGGATTCACTGTTAACTTCCTAAGTGTAAGATAGGAATGACTGAGGTACGGTAGCTTGGATATGCAACTGGGAGATGAAGAATAAAAATACAGAAAGAAACCATAGAAACTGTTAGGGATTGGTCCATCTCTCAGTCCAAGATGGAATAAACAGAGAACTAATTTCCCTTATTATACTAGCAAATGTTAATCTCTCAACTTGCCTACATTGCAAGCCCCCATACAAACCTCTGCAAGAGGAAAATGCCTGAGCAAATCAGGTGAATCATGTAGGCTAAAGTATTCCAGAGTCAGAAGTAGTACTGGTGTCCTCTGACCTTTCAAGGCAATTCAGTGTATATACAATTGCCTTGGAGGTTGGCTTGGAGCCTTGGAGGCAGTACTAATGTAAAAAATGAATGAGGTGCACTCAGTTTGTTACCTTAGTATTAACTGAGTATAACAGAGACGAAGTACTTGATTATAGGATGGGAATGTCTGGCTATAAAATCAGCCTTGGGACCTCTGCATTATTACATGTTGGTCAGGGGATACACCCTGGTCACATATCATACCCCTCATGGCTTCATCAGGAAAAAGAAGGAAATGTGAAGCATTGTAGGTGAGCTGAAGCACTTCAGCCATTCTGCTTCTGGATTCAGCATCACCTTGGTGTTAATCAGCACAATGCAGATGGCTTGTTTAGGAATTACAGACCTTCCTGTGTGCTTGAAGCCATTGGGTTCAAGCTGTGGGAGTCTCTTGTAACATAGGAAAGTGTTTTGACTAGGCAAACTGCAAATAGGTGGGGCAAGCAAAACAAAATGAGAGATGTTTGGGAAGAACTAGTGACATATTCTAGGCGTGGAGTATTTGGGTTAAGAAAGAAAAGTAGAAAGCTATTAATCTGGAGCATTGAATAGGGCAAAGTAATGAGGAATGGCCCCCTTAAGCCAGCATACCTGAACTTGGAGGTCTGAAATTAACTTCTGTCCTGTACCTTTTTAAGTCCATATTATTTTAGAGGTAGCAGATGTTTTCTGGAGAGTCCACAGGAGCCAGGAACACGTGTTGTGATGTCCCCTCTCTGGCTAGTAATCAAGGAGCCTGAATTCTCATCACTGACACTGAAGAGGGACGTTCACTTGGAACAAAAATAGATACACAGTATTTCCAGATGCAGCTCTATGCATCAAGCACAATTTCCCTTAAGAGCACACAGGGAACACACTCAGTCTGGGGTCTGGATTTCTATCTCTCTCAGCTGTAGAGTTGAGTCCTCAGCCGAGTGTCCAAGCCAAGTCCTCCAGCCCCCTCTCTGAGAAACCAGTGCTTTGTGTGTCTGCTCCAAGCGGCTGGCACACACATACACACACACCTAGGAAAGACTGGCACAGATTTACTAGCTATGCCCTCTTCTGCCCAGACTATAAGGTAGTTGCTGCCAACAGACATTCAAAAGCCAGCTACACTAAGGCTCTTACAAGGTTACCCAATTATACGGAGTGAAATTAATATTGGGTCAGATAGTAGTGTTTTGACAAATGCAGTAAGGTTTTCAGGAGTTGTCACATTGTAACCAAATAGATAAGAGTGCTCTCAAAGGTTAATATATTCTCTAAAGGACCAGGTATGATGAAAAGTTTAAATATATGTAATAATACATAATAAAAGAACATGACAATACTAAATATCCATTTACAATAAATACCAGGGTTTCAATCACAGGAAATATTAAAATAACACAGATGAATAGATTCACACAGATACAGAAATACAGTACTTAACTAATCTCACTATATCTTCCTGACTGATGTAAAGAATTACTATTCCGTGGTCACTTACTAGAGCAAGGCAAGATGAATTGTCTGGTTCCAAAAACAGAATGCTCTGAGACTTCAGTCTCATCTAGTATTAAAAAACATTGCAGGGTTGGCGTACAGAATGACATCACACACATCTGGTCATAGGACTTGTGGTTCCCATACTACCCCCTTGGCTAGAAGCTGACAGGAGTTAGTACATATGTGTCAATAATACTCATACATAGAGATTTGCTAAGATCTGTTGCAGCTTCTGGAAGTCATAAAACAATAAACACTTCCACTCATCCTACAAGACCTAATAAATCATTCTCTGGCACAGGCGTTTCATCTCTGGATTTAGTCAGAACTGTAAAACACAATCTTTACGGCCTAAATTAAGTAATTTAATTTTTTATTATTTTTCAAAGTTAGCTGGACTGAGATTAACCTCTTCTCTTCCAGTATCCTATTTATACCACTACAGTCTGATATAAGTGTATATTTCTTTTCTGTCCAGCAGGACACACTATTGATACATTTTTAACAAAAGCAACTTTACAAATCCATTTTCAACAGCAGCATCTGTACAAACCAGGTTGATATACAAACATATGATTCTTTACAAAATTCCAGCTAGCAGTCCTGGCATATGTTACCCATCCACTACCCTACTTCTCCTGACATAGCTGGCAATACTTCACATTATCACATCTCTCCCCCCTTTGAAGACTCAAGCTAGTTTTTCAAGTGATCCTTGTGAAACATTGCTTAAGAGAAGTGATCCTGTCTGGAAATACATTAACCCATACCCTGTTTTGAGAACCCATCTGCATTAGCATTGCTGACCTCACTACGGTGCTGTACTGTTATGTCATATGTCTGCAACCATAGGCTCAACCTTAGTAACTTGGCATTTTGCTAGCTGGCTAAATGTAGCCACAGATCCTCCTCAGACCCCTCCTGCCACCTGCTGCAAATACTTAGCTCAAACACCTCCCTAACATGGTAAGGCTTCATCATTTAACATGGTACAGTTTGTGCCCCTGCCTCCTGCCTAACAGTTCTACCATGTAGTTAACATCACTGACCTTCCTTATCACTTTGAAGGTCCCTTTCAAGCTGCCTGCAGCTTATTGTGTCTAACAGGAATGAGAATTATAACCTGCTGTCCCACAGCATACTACTGGGCTCAAGCATTCATGTCATACCTTTTTCTGCTGCTGAGCTCCTGCCAGGTTTTCCTGGGCCAAGCCCATAAGCTCCCTAAGCTTTGTCCTGAGGTTTAAAACATATGCCACAACAGACTCCTTGTCTGATTCACACTCGCCCTCCTACTCATCATGAATCAAATCTAAAGGCCTCCTCACCCTATGCCCATATTGCAACACAAAGGATCAAAAACCTGTGGATTCCTAGGGTACCTCTCTCTATGTAAACAGCAGGTAGGGTAAATATTTGTCCCACTCTCTCTTAAACAGTTCTGCAAATGCCCGTAGTATGGTCTTTAGTGTAGAGTTTAACCTCTCAACAAGACTGTTATTCTAGGGGTGGTAGGGGGTGGTCTTTAGGTGCTTCACCTCACAGTGCTCCCACAGACAAGCCAGCAGGTCTGACATGAAATTGGCACGTCTGTCAGTCAATATTTCTCTCAGGAAACCAACCTGCTGAAAATCTCTAACAAAGCATTTGCCACCTTCTCTGCCTCAATGGAGGACAGAGTCAGCTCCACAGGGTATCTAGTAGCATAATCTACTAAAACCAGGATATACTTTTTCCCTGTGGAACTTGGGGTACTTGAAGGCCCCACAATATCCATAGCTACCCTCTGAAACAGCTCCTCAATCACTGACAAAGGCATCAAAGGAGCTTTGACCTTGTCTCTTGTCTTGCGTACGTTTTTAGCACTGCTCACAGGTCCTGCAGTACCCTGTTACATCCCTCGCATTCCCAGGCCAATAAACATTCTGCATAATACATCTCTTGGAATGCTTTATGCCCATAAGACCTGCAAAAGGAATGTCATAGGCTATGTCTAGAAGTGCTAGACGGTAAGCTCTAGGCACAGGCAACTGCTGTATAAACTCACTCTCAAACCCTCCTTCAGGTGTTCACACTCATAACACTTTGTTCCAGTATACAGTCTCCCCTTTTCCCTTGAGAATACATTTTTAACACAAACATCTGTACAAATCAGTTTGATATACAAACAACATATAATTCTTTACAAAATTCCAGCTAGCTGTGCTGGCATATGTCACACATCCACTGCCCTACTTCTCCTGGCATAGCTGTCAATATCTCACACCGTCACACATGTTTGAAGTTCTTTGCTAAAGACCAACTGCCTGAGGCCAGAGTAATCAGCTCCAATTTAGAGATCAGAAAAATTCCCATATTTACTGGTGAAAGTCCTGGTATTGGAGAATATGACAGTTATGTGCATTTAAGAGGAGGGATTTTGGTAAAGAGACTGTGTTTTATTTTACCAAAGGAAGTCTTGGTGATGAGAAACTATTTTGATACTATAAACTATTGTTTGTGCATCAGTGAAAATTAGCCTGACTTTTCATGTATTTGTTTTATGCTTGGGGAAAAGACTTTATTGCATAAAATGTTTTGATGGTGCACTTCTGATAGATTGCCAGCTTCAAGAGACTCTGTACAATTAATTTGATTGTTGCCATGACTGCAGCATATTAATAAGAGCTGTTTACACTGTTGCAGGTTTTTCTGTTTGTTGCTGTTTTGCATTTTGGTTGTTTTTGAGGTGAAAGATAACCCATATTGTGTTTTATTAATAAAGTCTTACTGTTTTTGAAGAAACCGGGTACGTTCACTTCAGAAATTTCACAGTACAAAAAAGCACTCTGCTATACTTATTATATTTTTGTTGAATCTGCAACATTCCTAAAATTCCTAAAAATGTATAGACTTGCTTGTCAGCTGTATTCACTCCAAAACTCATTCTTCCAAAAGTGAATGAACTCTGCAGTAAACATTCCACAAAATTACACCCAGTTCATATGAGAGAATATACCTACCATATTACATAATAAAAAGCACTTGGATAATGTTAATTCTGAAAAACTAGAAGTTTATTTATTAACCTACAAGCAGTATGCCTAAAAGTATTTAAAACATATCTGGGAATGTGCAATAGTTCCTCATTTTCAGTACTCTTAGAAATACATTTAACCAATGTCCACCTGAAAAGATCTTTAGTATCTTCTTTTTATTTCATTAATTTCTTATTTTTTTTTCAAACTGTGCATCTTTCTTGGACAGTGGGTCAGACGTTCAATGAAAGCCTTTCCTCAATCCTTTCTTTTAGGATAACAACACATTAACCCTATTCACAGACTCACCCTTTACACATATTCAATACAAACAGCAATGTATGCTTTACTACATGCAGAAATAAGTAAAAGTCAGACTGCAAAAATAAGCAAACTATTCACTAAAATATAATTTACAAATTGACTCCCCTTTCAGTAGATACCCTTGTACATTTCTTGACAGATGTGGTATGATAAAAAATTTTACTTGTGGCAGTGGTATGATATACACAGGACCCTGGCATAATGGTTATATGCAAAAAAATGTTAATTAGATCATTGGTATGCCTTTATTCCTGGGATAGCTGTAGTTAATTCTCAGAGTGCGGAGTCTGAGTTTGTATCAAGTTGAGTATTCCATGGGTTAAAAAAAGGTATGGAGTATAGCGGGTCTATGTTAAATCATCGAACGCTTAAAAAAAGCGAACGATGATTTAACGAACCCATGTAAGTGAAAGCTTACAATCTCGAATGCATAGAACAGCAATTTTTTTCCAAGGGAAAAAAATCACTGTTCCACAAAACTAAACAAAAATTTTAAAACATGAGATAAAGTGGGGGGCTTCACCCCCCCCCCCAACACCCTCCTACTTAAATATACCAACTCCAAGATCGCACTACAGTCACAAAAATGGCAAAGTAAAGGAAGCGGCCAAGAGATTTCTTTCCCAGAGAAAAAATTCACTTATATGCCATTTCGCTATTTTGCCTTTTCGTGCTTTCAAATTCGATCAAGACGCATTTGAAAGAATGCGTCTTTGGTCATTTAATAGGAACCCGAGTATAGCAGATAAACTGCAGTTTATTTTAAATTCAGCCTATGCTTTTGCACTTCTTTTTAAGATATCAGATACTTGATGCAGAAATTGCATCTTTGACTGACATGGTAATTAGTGGCTGAACACAGTGGGGAGGTTGTTCTCGTTGCGGCAGTGTGCTTTCTTCCAATATGAATTATCCTTGGAGTTGATTATAATTGGGGAAGGCATTAGCAGGTACAACCAACTACATAGGGTCTGTGTAAGGGAGTTTGGCCTGTGTATGAAGTAATTGTTAATGTTCTGTCTGTGTTATTTCCTAACCCCAAACTCTAAAGATTATACTAAATAAACATGACATTTTTATAGTTTTCTTTTGCAGGATGCAATTCAGAGGCATGTAGAAGATATGGTGTAGGCACATTAACTAGAGAAGCTGCTGCTGAGGTGAGAGTAGCTTGTTTTTTGAAGCAATTTTCACTGGGCATTATTTATACTGATGTGGTGTTATTTTTTCTGTTAATGCAGCATCAGTGAATTTGCTGTGGGCTGTAAAGTGACTTGCACCTGGCTTAAACACCTCCAAACTGGCACAAGTTAAGTTTTCAGTTTTGCCCATTTGCAGGTCTTCCAGTGATACTGTAACCAGAGAGACACTGTATGAGCTGGGCTTTCCAAGTGATACCACTGTGTGGTGAAGAATTTTTTTTATTTTGTGGCATACTCACTCTGGGTATAAATTAGACTGTATCTTTGTCACCAAGGAAGTCGCACAATGCTCCAAACTATACCACATTCATAATGAATTTCTTTCAAAATAGTCTTCTATTACCACTCTAAAATGCTACTGTATTTGAATGCCACTCTCAAATAAGGTTTTCCTGCTGACTCTGGTGTTCTAATACCTAGCTTACAAACTTTGGTTCATTGCAGCTGAGGGCCATTTCTTCCACCAGTAGTCATCAGTAACATCAGCACAATGAACGGTGTGCTTTTGTCATCTCCTAGCAAATATGTAAACTTGCTATTCTAATCATCTTGGCTTGACACAATTTTCTTGTGAAACTTAAATTCAGACATTGCCGCATCACCTTCACGTGTGGACTCATATTCCCAGGCCACAATAATGTTGTCATAAGAGCTTCTCCAGTATCTTACCTTCCCAGGTGAGATTTATGTTGTCAGAAGAACCTTTGCAAACTGTCTTACTTTCCGAAGCTACATTAATCCTGTTAGAAGAACCTTCACCACCTGTTTTACCCTCCCAGACCACCTTAATTTTGTCAGAAAAACTTCACCAGCTGCTTGACTTTCCCAAACCAGATTAATGTTGTCAGAAAAAAACTTTACCAGATACCTGACCATCCCAGACCCCATTAATCTTAAACACTCAACTCTCTACTGCCCACCAAATATACTATAAACTCGATAAAACACCAGCTCTACAAGGCCTCTTCAATCCCCATATAAGTACCCGTCCACTAATAATTGAAGTAACCAGGAGTAAAAATAGCTCAGGTGACTCTCTATACTTCTACTACATTGCTAAACTGTGGAATGCCTTACCACTTGAAATTAGAACTATAACTAGCTTAAAAACCTTCAAGCATCGCATTAAAGCCCACCTCTCCAATTCCTGGACTTGTACATGTACTGGGCATGGGTAGCCCAAACCATGGAACTAGCTGATTTTAAAATTTTAATTGCATATGTAATGAGCATTGAATTTAAATTATATGACTGTCTTATGTTTTTTTTTTCTTTTTCACTGTTAATATCTACCAGATTTTAAGTCTTCAGTTTGCTATGCTACCTGTATATAAGACTAACCCCCAGATTTACTAAGCTTCTGTGCAAGACTAGTCTAGTCCTGCATGGACGTGCCCGTTTAGGAGCAGGGCGGCAGCGCGCCATGCATATTAATGAAGGCGTGCTGCCTGTGCTCCCAGGCTTACACTGAGTGTGTACGAGTGCAGGGGCATGTCTGAGAGCAGAGCTCTCAGAATAAACGTGCCTCTGCAATGTTGTACAGCAGAGGGTGGAAATAAATGAGTGAGACCGCTCATAGGTGTCCATATATCCCCACCAACAGTCCCTCATGTGTACGACAGCAACAGGACATAAAAATCGAAAGAAGAAACCCCTGTATTGTCCTCTAAAACTTAGAGTACACCTAACCATAGGTGCACATGTGTGCCCATTGCTTAGCTATGGTTAAAGCAGTTGAAAAGGCTGAAGAGGATAATAAGGAAGATATATGCAAATGAAGCATCTCAGCAATAGTGTAGTGGGCAGACTGGTCGCCTAAAAAGCAATCATTCCCAGTTCGAGTCCCACTGCAGCACAGTCTATTTTACATGGCAAAGCATGGTATAAGCAGTATTTGTACTGCAAAACACACTAAATAACATATATTTATGAACTGGAGTACTGCAGGAAATGCACATGTGAAGAGTCAGTATCATAATGAATAAGGCAGTAGTAAGCATATGTAAGCACTAGTAAGTGTGTGCAAGTGCGTTTGCGCAGGGGTAAGCACTGTCTTCACAGATTAAGCAAAGGAGAAGCTAACTGGGTGTAAGAAACTGTGACCAGAAGTTAGCAGTGCTTACCTGCGTGCAAACCCATGCAAACCTGCTTACAACAGCGGTAAAGTGCCTTAATCACCCCATATCCAACGGCCAGTGTTCTGCCCAGCAACAAAACAAACAGCTTCTGCAAGGCTGGAACCCAGGACCATGCACACTATACACAGAATGATTTACCTCTAAGCCATGCCAGATACGCATAAATCATATGCTGTCAGAAACATAACCCCAGCCCAGTCATGCAACAGTACAGAGAATGTATATCGACATCTAGATGGATGTGTGTGTGTACATATATTACTATCTAAATGGATACAACATATCCATAGATGTAGTCATATATATATATATATATATATATATATATATATATATATATATATATATATATATGTATGTATATAAATATTCAGAAATATATATATATATATATATATATATATATATATATATATACAAATATATGAAGAAATATACATGCACATGCCATCTACACATATATATTTCAACACCTATATATCCACATATATCAGCAAGTTACATATATGTACTCAGATATTTATCTCTCTACATATATACGGACATAGAAATATGTAAGCAAATATATATACCCATATAGGTATATATGGCCAGACAGCTGTAGATAGCAATGGTAAATGAACAGAAACATATATGTCCACATGCACCGTCAATGGGCTTGAGAGGCCTCAAAAAATATATGTCCCATACGAATTGCCATACTCCCCCAAACAAGTCTGCCCTGCAAGACACTACCAAGCTCATTTTATTGTGATTCATTTAAAAAGGGATTTAAATTAGTCATCTCTTATGTTTCACATGTTGACATCACATTCCCCTCTCCCCCACCCACTATGCGGGCCGACCAATACAAGCCCATCCAACCCAGGCCATCCTCGACCCATACATTCATTACCCACAGTTCCACCCCCCCACTGCACACATGCAGCCGCCATCCCTTCCCTGGTTACCAGCCCATAGCTACCACACCACCACACATTGCCCACCCTCCACACCCCATTCGGGACCCATCCTTTATGTTGTCCCGTCCCAAGTAACCTAGGTCTGGCACACGCTTTAGTCCATGCACATAGCCATGGGTACCTTTGCAGCACTGGTTTTTGACAAAAGCTGAATACCAAATTTGTGGGTTGTCCCACATGGTACGAATGTTTCCCTGGTACTAACAACAGATTTCACGTGTGACTTTGTTGAAACTAAAGGTTTTATTTGTAGGTATCGCAAAGCATACGTGGCACACAAGGTTGGCCGGTATGCACACAAAACATAGTATCCCGCAATACCAGTCTACATTACAGGACATGTAGCTAAATATGTAGAGGTATGTGTGTGTGTATCTATACCCATACCTTCTTCTTCTTTCGGCTTTTCCCGGTTAGGGGTCACCACAGCGGATCACCTGTCTGCTCATGATTGGCAGTGGAGTTTTTTACAGTGTCAAGTTGCCAGCCTGGCGCCCAACCTTCCACAGAAGGCGCGCACACACACACACACACACACACACACACACACACACACACACACACACACACACACACACACACACACACACACACACACCTAGGGTCAATTTAGAGTGTCCAATCCACCTGCAGCATGTCTTTGGGATGTGGGAGGAAACCGGAGCACCTGGAGGAAACCCACACTGCTATAGGGAGGACATGCAGACTTCCGCACAGAAGGCAACCCAGCCGAGGATTGAACCGGAGAACCTCTTGCTGTGAGGTGACCATGCTAACCACTGCACCACCATGGCCGCCCATATCTATACCCATAACTAAATAGATATATACCTCTCCCTCTCTGTAGTACATATGTATACATACATAGACATACATATATATATAAATACCCACATATAGATATATACATATGCAGACACCCATACATCCACATGTTGTTAGATATATATACAGCAATATATATATATATATATATATATATATATATATATATATATATATATATATATATATATGCATGTGTATGTGTATATATACATATACATACATACACACACACACACACACACACACACACACACACACAGATATATATGCATGATATGATACAGCACATAAGCATGACATAGGATCACAATCCTTGCCAATGGGGGTGAGGGGCCCAATCAACATACGTGTAACACATAGCATTTCCCCTCCCCAGACAGACAGGGGAAACATACAAACAATGTAAACAATCCACCACTCCCCAAACCACAGACAGGACACAACCAGTGGGGGGAACACTATGGACCGGCCAAGTCTAATCTTGCAACAGAGACAGGAGCGTCCCTTGCGGGACACCCCAAAACATTTTGATGATCGGACTCCCATCTATGCAATGATTTATCAAGGCAGGGCGTATATGTACTCAGACTACAAGGTTGGGAAAGCCTGATGACCCATGGGTCGAGACAATGTATGACATGGGTCCTGAGAAGTGGACAGTGGGCAGTGTGTAGTGGTGTGATAAGACCCGACCTGCACCCAGAGTAAGGATGAGTGCTGTAGAGGAGGGGTGGGGGGGGGAACTATGGGTATGGAATTATGGGCAAAGGCGTGCAGCTGTTGGCTGGAGCAGTTCTTTTTGGACCGCCCCAGGGATGTAAGCAATAGTGCGAATTGGGCAGAGCTGCCACCCAACGAGCAGCCATTCCCGGTACGAGTCCCATTGCAGCACAGTTTATTTTACATGGCAAAGTACGGTATAACCAAATGTGTTGTTGCAAAACCCACTACATAACACCTAAGAACACATGGTCGCAACACCCCACCATAGGCATGTAAGCCGATCTAATTGGCATCACAAGTTGTTATTGTAGCCCTCACCCCCACCCAGGGGTGTGAGTGTCCAACTCAACCTCCAAATGCAGTGTATATGCACAGCTGTTGCTGTAGAAGAAATGGCCAGCTGTGGACCTTCCCTTTAGCCTTCCTGCACATCCCTGGATAATTCCTCTACTCTCTCTCTCTCCCTCTTTGTGCCCCATGAACACCACTTACCTATCAAACCCTTTTCCATTTCTATTAATGTTTAAAGTTACAAGTAGGTGACACCCTCTTCCCCAACTATATTGGCAGAATCTGGAACCCCCTACCCACATGTATTACCTCAGCTGTCCCACAGGACACATATAACTAACACATGAAGGAACACCACATGGATCACTTGGATCAGCACATGCTCAACAACTGGTGAAATCACCCCCCCCCCCAACTCTATACCCCTTCATCAACTAGTGAAACAGACACGTCTTGTCCTGCCTCGCATACAAATCCCAACATCCCTCAAACCTTCCCTATTGCTCCCCTACCAATTATTCCAACAGCCTACTATACAGTGACAATGTCACCCCCTCTACCTACTTATCTACTCCTTCACTATTCTCTTCTATTCCACCACACAGGTATGGAATAACTAAACCTAACCCAAATACCTGAGTGTAACCTATCCAGGTACGGAATAACTAAACCTAACCCGAATACCTGAGTGTAACCTATCCAGAACTGTTACACTGGAATATAACTTCACCTTAAACTGACCTTTGTCAACAGTCATACCTGACATGTAAACCTGACCCAAGCATGTATAATACCGACATGTTAACGTAAACTAAGCATGAAGAATGTGGTACATAACGATGTTAAGTCTGTTACTCTCTGATTGTGAACACCTCAGTATTACTTAAAATGAGTAGATGGGGTTTACTGTGGAGCTCTACTCCCCGGGCCACCACTGAAAATGGACAAGCATCCAGTCGGATTGTCCCGGTCAACAGATGTAAACTAAATACATGGAGTAGCATGGGAGTATGCGGGAGCAAGTAGATTTAAGCCTGTTTGGGTGGCGGTAAGCAATGCCCACACCGGTTAAGCAATGTAGAAGCTAACTCAATGTAAGACGCCACAACCAGAGGTCAGCAATGCTGAGCCTCATGCAAACCAGTGCATACCCACCTACAGTTGCTCTACAGTGCCTTAGTCACTCTGTAGCCAACAACTCTCATTGTGCCTATTAACAAAATAATCTGCAGTTCCAGCTTGCAACCCCCCGACCCTGCACACTATAGTCTAAGTGAGTTACCAATAAGCCACGGCAGATGCACATTCAGCTGCTGTTATCACAAACATATCATCCAGCACAGTCATTCAACAGTATAGGAAATGTATGTAAGTATGTAGATTAATACCACCAAACATGTGTACATTGCTCAATCACAGTATTTCAAGCAGTCTATGTGTATCAAAGAACAGTGCTTGTCCAATCATACTGTGAGAACAGTAGTCTTGCATAATACTGAAGAGGATAATGAAAAATGGTGCACGCCGTGGGGGCGTGCTTCATGCACAGAATATTACACCTGGGGCATCAGTTCTGCGGAACCAGGCGATGAGGCTGACCAGGTGTGTGAGCAAACTGCTGCTTCTCAAACACCTGTCAGGATGCTACCAGTGGGAGAAACAGTGTAGACCAGCTAAGTCTACTCTTGACACAACAACAGGTCTGTCCCTGGTGGGACAAACCAAAAATTGTGAGTCACATCGATGTCTCCACCAGTATCGGAGGAGGATCAAGGGAAGGCTTGTATGTATGTTGACTAAATGGATGAAGAGCCTGCAGAAACTTGGGTCGAGACAGTATACTGGAGGACTACTGAGACGTGCAGACAGGGAAATGTGTGGAGGTGTGGTATGGCTAGGCTAGCAACTGGAGAATGGATGGATGCTGTGTATGTGGAGCCTGGGGGCCGGAGGAAGGAAACATGGTTGGGAGGGTGGCCTAATGGTTAAGGTGTTTGCCTTACAAACACAAGATACAGGGTTTGAATCTCACAGGGGAGAATTGGCTAGGTTTAAAATGGCTCGCAAGGGCAGTTAGCCTATAACCTATGAACCTATGGGTATGACATTATGGTAGAAATATGCAAATGAAGCAGAACAACAATAGTGTAGTGGGTAGAGCATCCTATCGATGAGCAGGCATTCCTGGTTCGAGCCCCACTGTAGCACAGTCAATTTTACATGGCAAAGCACGTTATAACCAATAGCTTTGTTGCAACACCCACTAAATAACACATTATATATATATATATATATATATATATATATATATATATATATATATATATATATATATATAAACTGGAGTACTGCAAGAATTGCACATGACGTATCAGTGTCAGACAGAATAAGGCACTAGTAAGCAGATGTAAGCACAAATAAGCAATAGTAAGCATATGTATGCACTAGTAAGTGGGCTTAAGGCCTGACAACTGCTTTAAAGTGCCTTAATCACTCTGTATCCAATGGGCCTTTTGTCAGCCCAGCAACAAAATAAACAGCCATGCAGGTCACAAACTCAGGACCCTATACACCATAGTCCCAGTAGCTATCCACCAAGCCATCACAGAGGTACAGAAGAATGAGGTAGTAGTAAACATGTTCTCACCATAGTATAACCAAACTGAACCTGTGAAAGGCATCAGTAGACAGTCATATGTGCCAGTGACGGTCAGTAGACAGTCATATGTGCCATAACTGACTACAGAACATACACATGTGAACTGGAGTACTGCAACAAGTCCAGATGTGAGGTTTTGTTATAATTAAATGTAGAAGTTTCCAGGACCCCATACAGTGTACGTACACATGTCTCAAGGATACAAGACACATATATAACAAGTGATGAAGGGAAAATCAATGCCAAAAGGCAAATATCATTCATACAAATAATATGCGCAGCCAAGCGTAGCACAGCACTGCTTCCTGGACTACCGGCAGGATACTACCAGTGGGAGACACAGTGGCAACCTGCTAAGTCTAATCTTAAACAAACGCATGTTCGTCCCTGGTGGGATGACACCAAAACTTCTGCTAAAAAGAGTCCTCGGGGTAACATACCATGCCTCAAAGGTAAGCAAAGAGGGTAACGTATGATCGTGGACTACATGTGTGGGAAGCCTGAAGATCCATGGGTTGGGACAACTCATGCAAAGGATCTTGAGAGGTGGAGAGTGGGCAATGTGTAGTGGTGTGGTTAGATTCGACCTGTAGGAAGGATTATTGATGTGGAGGAGGAACAGGAGGAAGGGAATGATGGGCATGACATTATGGACCGAGGCATGTCGGGGTTGGATAAACCCGTACTAATGGGACTGGCCCGTGGATGTCGGCGAGAAAGGAGGGGGGCACAGAGAAGGTACTGAGACATACCATTTCCCATGCCAAACCACGTTATTGGTAATATGTATGTTGCATAACCCATGGAATAACATATATCTATGAATTGTACAAAATAACACATATATATATATATATATATATATATATATATAACCTGGAGTACTGCAGGAAATGCACATGTGAGGTGTCGGTATCATAATGCATAAAGCAGTAGGTAGGTTAAGCAGCAATAAGCTGTAGTAAGCATATGTCAGCACTGGTAAGCGAGTTTAAGTGTACAGGCTCAGCAAATCTGACGCAAACTATCTGCAGGCAGATGTAACCGGAGGTTTGTGTGAGTTTATGCTTACAGGCTTAGTAAATCTGATGCAAACTATCTGTAGGCAGATGTCACCAGAGGTTTGTGTCTGCACGATGGTAAGCACTGCGTACACAAAGTAAGCAAATACGAGGCTAACCTACAAATATGTAGCTGCCCTGAGTGAGGTATTACTACCTGCTGTCTGTAACACTGATGCCTAAAAACAGGAAGGACTGTACAAACATCCACAGAATGTCCAGGTTATGTCATCACATATAACCCCTACTGTACATAGCATGTGAAGCAGTCTGATATCTCACTGGCTTGTTAACAGATATGATGACACTACTTATGGTGTACAGCGCATATGCACCACATCATGCACGACATATGTACACAGGTCGACAGGGTCATCACTGGCAGCACATACACAGGTGAAACAAAACTAAAGCACACTCTGCAGCTGCAAAACTCCAAGACCACACTATAATAAACGCCAAATATTTAATGAAAAGCTTTCGGGCTCATACCCTTCATCAGTACATGAATTAAAATACTTTTTCAAAACTTTAAATAGAGGTTACATATAAAGACCTGATTCAGCCAGCCATACAAAATTAACCTATAACTAAACATTTAAAATAGTTCTTAAAAGCATATACATTAAATAGTGCCTATGCTATAAAATTAGCTGTACATAACTATACAGTCCTATTATTAACACTATAGCGTATTGTTATATTTAAAATCCTATTATTAACACCATAGCTTATTGTTATATTTAAAACATTCAAAACATTAAATGAAATAAAATAAAATATACAAGTCAATATATGGACATTGAGTGGGGCTACTATATATTCTCTCTCTGTTTTTTAATTAGTATCAGCTTTATACTAACCATATTATTTAAGCCTGGTGATGAATCTGCCTGTAACCTTATAATCCATTCATATTCTCTCAATTCAAGATTATTATTTATATCTCCCCCTCTTATATCCATATTAGCTACACTTACACCCCTAAATTTGAAATGATGCTTATCATGTTCCATTATATGTTCCATTAACTACACTTACACCCCTAACAACAACTGAACTTAGAATTGAGTGCTAACTATATGAAGCTAATGGATAAGTTTTTTGAAAAAAAATAGAAAAAAATCTAATAGATGAAATAGATAAATTGGAGAAAGAAATTCTCAATTTGACAACATTTTACTGTTATACTGCACAATACCAGTCTTTTTTGGATCGTGTGCAACCTCTTGATGTAAGATTAGAGCTAAAAAAGAAAAATAAGTTACAGCGTGACTTGACCGACTTTAAAAATGGCCATATCTTCTCGTGGCCAAGAATAGAAAATTAACGGAGATATGTGAATAACAATAACTTAAATATGAAAAAGAAAGAGAATAAATCCAAAAGTTTGGACCAACTTGATGAATTTGAACTTCCTCGAACATCAATTGAGTTAGCATCCAGTCAGAATGCCAACGCATCGGGCTCGATACAAATCATGTCCAATCAGCAAGCACCACCATTGCTAAAGACTGTGCTTCCGGAGGGGGAAACGCCCCTTAGAAGATGAAGGGAATATGTCAGCGTTAGAAAACCACATGCCAGTACGTACCCAGATAGGAATGAAAGAGAGAAGCAAACAAATGGAAATATCGTCTTTTTTACCGTTTCGCTTAATGCAACCCGAGAAGGTAAACATACAACAAAAAATACAGGTAGATGGCCATTTGGTGCAAAGACAAAATCAACAACAGACACCAGGGGTAAAGAGAAAGAGCGAGAGTCCCTCGTTCTCCAAGAAGGCAGCACGCCGATAATGGAGACTGTAAAACTTATAAAAGGTACTGTAAATTTATCAAACTTTAACCTAACGGATGAACATTTAAATCTGTTAAAGGCCTAAAATTTATACTGTCTGCCCATGATAATGTGGTTGAAGCAATAACAGATGCCAAGATATTTGCGAGGACTCTTAACTCTCAAAATGATATTTAAACAAATGAATGATGTAACCTCTGAATGTAAAAAACTAAGTACATTTATACCGCAAATGTGTCCAGTAGTAACAGCTTTTTTGAATGTGGTTGAGAAAGATCTTAGAAATCTATATTCAAAGAAAAATAAGAAAAAACAATATAATTTGACTTATAAAGAATATGAAGCCCTTAAGCAATTAAAAGGGGATGATAATATAATAATTAAACAGGCAGACAAAGGGGGCGCAGCAGTATTAATGAATCAAAATGATTATATGGAGAAGTTTAAAAGTTTTTTAGCAGACCCTTCAACGTTTAGACAGATAACTTTTATGGATATAAAAAGATATATATCAGATGTTAATATGGAAATCTATGATATGCAATTGAGTCAGGATATTTCAGTAGAACTTCTTAACTATTTTACTGTTTCATGTCCAAAGATACAACAAATATATGGAATTCCTAAAATTCATAAGTGTTTAATAGACCCACCCTTAAGGCCCAAAATTTTGGGCAAAGGTTGGGTGACGGAACCCATTTCGAAATACTTACAGATAAAATTGGCTAAGTATTTGAATAAGTGTCCTAGCATTCTGAAAGATACCACCCACTTTTTAATGGAATTACACAAGTGGTATGAAAAGAATATGAATGGCATTTTTTTGTTTGTAACACTGGACATAACCTCATTGTTCACAGTCATTCCTATTAATTATGGCATAGAAGCAATAAGGAATTTTTTATGCAGTGAAACAGCTATGCAAGCACGAGAGATAGAGAATATATGTATATTGCTAGAAATAGTATTGACTAAAAATTTGTTTATTTTTGATAAAGTGCCATTCTTACAATTGACTGGAGGAGTAGCAATGGGGACATCAGTAGCAAATACATACACAAATTTGGTGCTATACCAATGGGAAAAGCAGTTTATCTTAAGTAACTATAATGAATTAAATAAAAAAGTGAAATTTTATAATAGATTTGTAGATGATTGTTTTCTCGTATGGGATGGCACATATGAAGAACTTGTTGAATATGTGGACTATTTAAACACCACTACGGAATTTCTGGAATTCAAAAAAGTCATCTGATAAAATAGTTTTTTTGGATGTTATGCTTTATAGAAAAGCAAATAAAATAGAAACTAAGATCTATAAGAAAGAAGTTAATGCTAATAGATACGTTAGAAGGGATAGCATGCATGCGCCGCATACCTTTAAGGGAGTTATTATAGCACAATTTATAAGGACTAGCAAATTGAATACAGAAGAAGAGAGTTTTGAACTTCAAATTGATGAAATGAGGCAGGAATTTATAAAAGGTGGATATTCTATAAAATATAGAAATGCAATTTTTTAATGAAGTCAAAATAAATAGGAAAGTTAAGTACAAACCTATTTTTAGTGAAAATGTTGAACTGCCTGCACGAACTTTAGATGAAAATAAGAACACAATTAGATATGTGACTTCATTCAATGAGAATACTAGTGAAGTATGTAAGATCATAGAGAATAATTGACTAATTTTATTGGCCATGCCAGAATTAAAAGATCTAATAGATTCAAAACCTAAATTTGCTTATAGAAATCAAGAGACACAAACAGAAATTATGCTATAAAGATTTTAGAATTAAAAGTAATGCTCATCAAGGTAGGATGGCAACTGAGAAATGTTATAATTGTAGTTGTTGTGTGGACATTTTTGATCTAGATAAGGAATTTATACACCCTAAATCCAAAGAAATTTTTTTTTAAGTGTACAGTGAATTGTAATACATCTAAATTAGTGTATTTGGCATCTTGCACGCTTTGCACAGCATTCTACATTGGGAAAACAATGAGGAAGTTGAAGGAACGCATAATAGAGCATAAGTCAGAAATAAAAAGGAAAGTGTTGACTAATGCTCTATATAAACATATAATGGAACATGATAAGCATAATTTCAAATTTAGGGGTGTAAGTGTAGTTAATATGGATATAAGAGGGGGAGATATAAATAATATTCTTGAATTGAGAGAATATGAATGGATTATAAGGTTACAGGCAGATTCATCACCAGGCTTAAATAATATGGTTAGTATAAAGCCGATACTAATTAAAAAACAGAGAGAGAATATATAGTAGCCCCACTCAATGTCCATATATTGACTTGTATATTTTATTTTATTTCATTTAATGTTTTGAACATTTTAAATATAACAATAAGCTATGGTGTTAATAATAGGATTGTATAGTTATGTACAGCCAATTTTATAGCATAGACACTATTTAATGCATATGCTTTTAAGAACTATTTTAAATGTTTAATTATAGGTTAATTTTGTATGGCTGGCTGAATCAGGTGTTTATATGTAACCGCTATTTAAAATTTTGAAAAAGCATTTTAATTCATATACTGATGATGGGTATGAGCCTGAAAGCTTTTCATTAAATATTTGGCGTTTATTATAGTGTGGTCTTGGAGTTTTGCAGCACATACACAGGGCCAATAATGACATGTTGCTGTGATAACCTCATACAAATACAGTTGTAACAGGGTTTGTGGCAACATATGCCCTATGAGGGATAAGAAGCTGGTAGCTGTCACAGCATTCACCATCTACAGACTGCAGTCCTCACACTACTGTCTGCAGTCCACAGATGCTCCATTGGTAACACATGAAACCACAGGCACAACACACTGCCCTGTCTGCAGCTGACCCTGCAAATGGAAATTCCACATAAACATGGAACTGACATGGCAGGTATGGAGACATGTAGGAAAGCCATATCCACATACACACACTGTTAAACCAACAGTACTCCACATGCAGTATTGCAGAACTTACAGTCTGTAGTCAGGTCAGACACATCCCCCTCCTGTGTGTTGTCCTGTTTCCACAGTGTATGTTGTTAGAGGTAAATTCCCAATCCATCTCATTGCCAACCAACAGATCTAGTTCCTGCTCACAGTGAATTACAGAGGCCAACACTAACATGATGTTCCTAGATATTGGAGTGCGTTTCCATGCAATTGGCTACGGGAATGTTACCACAGCTGTTCCACATGCAATCAAGTAGGGGAAGGCTGCAATTCATGCAGAGGCCATCAGCTGATCCTGAGCATCACTTAAAATACACATGCTTCTGCCTAAGCAAAGCAGGTGTATGTCTCCACATCTACCAGAGAGGGAGTGGGAGAGGCAGACAGAGGCAAAGACATGTCAGGGAGGGGTGGGAGAGTAAAACTGCAGCTTGTTTGTGTCACACACCTACCAGCACAGGGTATCAACCCCCTGACAACTATGTAGTGCTATCACAGTTCAATGCAGTTATTGGATGCGCCACATGGGTTACCTGTTGTGGAGTCCTCAGAACATATATGTGATGGTGAGTGACATCTGCAACAGGGATACGGTAGGTGATGTACATGTGCCTGTCCGCATGAACAGGTACCAGCGTCAACACAGCCACACTCTCACAGGGACACACACACAGACACACTTGGCTGGGCGAGTGCAACTCATCTGTAGCATGACTGCCACAACACATCACTGTGCAGGTATCACATGCACCACACGGGTCATACGGAGGTTGTATGGGCAAAGGGAATGAGGAGGTGTCTGACATCAGACAGCATGCTTCAGTATGCCCATGGGGGTTGTAGTGAGTGTGGATGTGAACATACGCACCATACAACACACAGACAAACACACAAGGTGCCAGTACTGACATGCATGGGTGCATGTCTGCACGGGTGTGTGGTGGTCGATTGTGGCAGCAGGCTATGCAAGGGTAGGTGATGGGTATACCTTGGCATCAGGCCACATGACAATGGTCCACATTGTGTCTCAGGGGTGTAGTGTCTGCATTTGCCCACACAGGTAGTTACTGTATCCCCCAACCAGTCACCTGGGTGACTATTGTGTGTGGCCAATGCTGTGCATCGCTTGCCATGTATGTGTACCTTAGTCCATGACATGTACGGTGTCTGGGATGTGCACACCTCCCACATGAATGTACAGTGACATGTGGAACTGTACCAGGGGTGTCTGGCCCATGTCGTGAACACAGATTAGCATCATATGTGCCAGTCTTGCCCACCTGTGGCGGGGACTGGTAATGGGCACCAGGTTTACTCCCCACCTACATTGATAGCATGCTAACATCATTCCGTGGTGTCAGTGGCATCTGTCCATACAGGACATATTGTCAGGCATGGTATGTCCGTTGTGGGTCACAGGTGGTGCAGGTGTCCATTGGGGAACATGGGGGAGGTGTACTGTCAGCATGCACGTGCATATTGGACAGATGGACAGGGTGACATGCCCTCTATAGCCCACTGCTATCTCTCCATAGTTACTAGCAGTGTACTACCCACATATTGGCTGTTGCCTAGGCATGTGTGTGTGTATGAGACATGGGTTGGGAGCATGCTCTGGGTAATACTCGGGTTGCTAACTGTGACTGCCTGGCCTTGATGTCACATGTATGGGTATGGCTTTGCACCCCAGCCTCTCAGCTTTTTCAAACCTGGTATCCCTGTACGGTGGACATTGTGATATATAGTAGGGCCACCATGTAAGAAATATGCAAAATCCGCTCCACATTGGCCACAGGTGTCACACGCTCACAGCCACCTCTACACAGGATACAAGTTGCACACACGCACACCCACACACATCTGTCATATTTGGGAGTAGTACCCCTACCCAACTAGTTTATTACACCACAGCACTATGCAGTTATAGTACGCGCCATGCACATTACTGAAGTACTCCTTCCCCAAAGGTGTATTTCACAATGAATGACATCAGCAGGATTGCCAAAGTAGGCCATTTGAAATGTACTGCAGGTGACTAGCCTAAAATGCATTTCTCCCTACACAGAGTGAGACCCACACAAAACATCCACATCTGATATGTGTGGGTATAGAACACTTGACAAAGGGCTATATCACACTACAGCATGGAGCTGTTATAGGACGTACCCCGGGGATTACTAGAGAACCCAGTTCCCAAAGCTGTATTTCACAATGAATGACATCAGCAGGATTGCCAAAGGAGGCCATGTGAAATGTACTGAGTCTGACTAGCCTATAATGCATTGCTCCATATCCAGACATTGAAACACACACAAAACATCCAGAACTGCCATGGGTGGGGATGGAACCCTACCACAGTTCTAAATCAAAATCCAGCAGTACACAGTTACAGGAAGCACTACGGAGAGTACTGGGCTACAACCTTCTAGGTGGGTGACATCAGCAGCCTTGCCAAAGTTGAGTATTTGAATTGTAAGGAGTGCGAGTACCCTAAAAAGCATTGCACTCTACACAGTCAGAGACAGACATGCACACAAACACACACACAGTTGCCAAGTCTGGGGTTAGAACACCTACCTAGCTACTTTATCACACTACAGCAGTACGCAGTTATGGGGCATGCCACAGAGATTACTGGGCTACAACTCTCCCAAAGCTGTATTTCACATTGGATTACCTCAGCAGGCTTGTCATAGTAGGTCTATGGGGAGGGCGGTGCGTGCATGGGCCATAACCCATTCATGTATGGGTTGACAGGCCACATGCAGGCAAACACAGGGTCATATGTCACAGATACATGTATACCGCTGCTAGATGACTACTTCCTTGTTCAGTCATGTTGCACAGCTGGGCACATGCCCCACATAGTCTGTAATGCTGACAGATACTGGTGGCTAGTATCTGCAGTGGGTGGCTAGTATCTGCAGTGAGTGACATGTGCACCTCATGTGTTTGGGGCCCTTTGGCTGTGTGCTGGGTGGGACAGGCCTGGATAGCTCCTTGTCACACACACCCTATTTGACACATCTATGTACGTCTACCTTTGGCTTATTATAGTGTGTTGTCCTGACATATATGTCTGTATTCCTATCCATTGTGTGTGCAAGGCATGTATGGTGCATACTGAAGAGTGTCTGCATTAACATCTGCAACTGCCACATATGTCTGGTCCACTGGTGTTTGCAGTCATGGCCTTCATGTGTGTGTGTGAGCATGCCCAGTATGGCCATCTGTAGTGGATGTGTGGATCGTGTCCAGGTAGTTTGTACTGCAGTTCTGACCTTTGTGTTATACACCAACAGGTAGCATGCTGTGTTCTGCAGGGTATCCATTGATCGGTTGGCTTTGACTGTTACTACATTTCTGCATAGCAGGGGGGGGCACACCTGACTGTTTCTACATTTATACACAGGAGTGGGGGGCACACCTGACTGTTTCTACATTTATACACAGGAGTGGGGTCACACCTGACTGTTATTACATTACTATATAGGATGGGGGGCACACCTGACTATTTCTACATAGGGTTGGGGGCACACCTGACTGTTATTACATTGCTATGTAGGATGGGGGGCACAAGTGACACTTGTACACATTTTCCACGACTATACTGGTATATCATGTACTCCAGTTCATTCTGTATTGCTAACTATCATGCTGACTAGAGGCACACCAGTGTACTACAGATTGTGGTTTTGATTGCCCTACATATTATTGTCTGACTTCCTACCCTTCAGAACTAACATCCCACTGCCTGCCCTACTGTGGTCTGTCTGTGTAGGCATGGGGTCGGGTTAACCATAGCCATCATTCTAGGGCCATGGCACAGGCCCTGTTTGGGTTTGTCTCCACCTGTCCTGCTGGCTGCAACAGCTTTTGGGTATGTGAACCATCCTGACTGGCATGTGTGGGTTCATATGGACACACATGTCGCTCAGCACAATACCTGCAGTGGATTTTGTCACCCTGTGTAGTACTGCCTACTATGGTGACTCTAGTATGTGTTACACATGTCAGGGTGCCACTATGGGTGTCTACTGTCTGCTGCCATAACATTCAGCCACCCAATTCCCTTGCATGCTCACATCCATACCATAGCTACAGGTAACAACACATTCTACTCCATTTGGCAATTGTTAGGTTGATTGACATACCTTGTGGGAGTGCCAGACTTGCAGATGGTGCTGGAGGGCTGCCTATGTTGGATGCACATAATACACTATCTATACATGGTTAATCACAGGTGGTGTCATGTTTGGCATGCCTTTTACTGTATGTGTGAGTCAGAGAGAGGTGTCATTCCCTGGGACCCTACTGATTCGGTGCATGTACTATGCATTGCCTCTTTGCCAAGGCCAGGACATACTGGGCATGCCTCCTTCTGCATATTGGGGCAGGTTCAGGTTCTTCCTCCTCCAGGTCACTCTGTGCCTGTGGCATTGGTGGGGAGCTGTGTGGCCCTGCCCCATGCTGTTCCTGCTGCAGCTGTTTCTTCAGGATCATATTGTGTAGCATAGCACATACCATAACAATTTGGGTACCTGTAACTGGTGAATACTGCAAGGCTCCACTGGATGTGTCCAGACACTGGAACCATGACCTGAGCATCCCAAACACATGCTCTATTATACATCTGGCCTGTGCCTCATTATAGCGTCTCATTCTTACCCTTTCCTGCTAGACTCTCACCTATCCTATGTTACTTTCCTGCTATTTCTAATTGTCTCCTTTCTCATCCTACCTTCTGTGGTGTCTCATCTCTCCCCCCTTTGTCCACATTTCGATTTTCTTCTATTTTTGCTGGCCTTAACCTGAGATTTACTGCTGTATTTGTGTTTGAGGAGTACTTTACTGGTATTTTTACTAATACGCCTTGTGTAGGTCAAACCTTGAGGGAGTAATCACTTGCATATGTAAAGCATTGTCCTAGAGTGTTCTTTACTCCAACACTCATTTATTTACTGTTAATATTCACTGGTGTTCTCCTTTATATGACGAAACAACCTACTACTGTTTGTGCATGAGGTTTGCAGAAGGTTTTTTGATGCAATTGCTTCGCCTACTACTAGGTTGTAGCTCCTTGTTACTATTTTTGAATTAAAGCGTTACTTATTTTCAGGTGCTCCCTTGCCTAAGGCTTTATAATTTTATCATAGTGCCTGGTCTGCTTTGCCAAGCGCCGTTCCACCTGTTTGTGCATAGTTCCTCATTTAGACCTTTTAGGCTTGTTTACTTGGTTTCTTGAACCTTGTAACTTCGCCGCTATTTACACTGCACCACTCACGTGGAGCTCTCCCACGTGTATAGCTGGCATCTTCGTTTTTTTAAAAAAACCTTAGGTAAGACCCAACAAAGGCAGTTCATCTTGGAAAAGGCACTGCTGTTCCATTATTTTTATTTTTCACTGCAGTTAATCTGCCCAAGATCGCAGACAGCAGCAACTATATAGTTAAACTTCTTACTGTGAGTTTAATGCGTACTACTGTATTTCGCGCTTTTGTGCTGCAGTAGTCCCTAGGGTGTCTTGCTTCTCTACTCTCCCTCCCATAGTGAAATCTAGATTATTTACTGTGATCCCCGTTTCTAGTCTTTACCTTTTATTTGGTCTACCAAATGTATCGACTAAGCATTGCGTAAATTCTATTGTAGTTTACACCCTTATAGTGGCTCTTTACATGCCGTTTTGTATGGTGCATATCCTCCCTAGTCTACCTGAGGACCTCATTCTCTGCTGATGGGGATTGGCTATACTATACTAGGATTACCTATATCTTATGAGGGTTAGCAGTTACTATACTACGATTTACTTATTTGTTTTGAGTTTAAGTCTTGTCGTTTTTGGAGGGACCTGGCCGTGAATTATAACTCCAACTGGGAATTGAATGGTCATGCTCTTGTTGTTGCCTGCCGCTCTCATTGTAGATACATTGCCTACTCCCTAGTCATATTAAGATTAACCTAGCTAATTTATCCTGCGTATATTATATATAGTACCTGGTCTGTCTACTATTACTGTCTCTTTGAATGGATTTGTTTATGTGATTATAACTGTTTGCATTTGCCAACCTGTTCCTAAGAAAGAGGACTAACATACTTGCTGTTTTAATGTGTTGTCTAGTTTCCTGTATTTAGATTGGTTAATATTTGCTACAAGACTACCACTGTTGCTTATTGCTGATTTCATGCTATTTAACTGAATACATATGTTAACACTGTCCCTCTTTTTCACTTTCTTTACCCTGCCTTTCTTCTTTTTTCCCCAAAGCTCTAAACTCTAACTCTACTGACTCCTGCCCTAAGCTACTGCTAACTGGTGTCTGACGAACCTGGCCTTTCCTACAGTCAAATACAGGCTACTCCGCCTGCCTCACATCACACTATTCAACTGGGAATAGAAAGTACGTCTGGACTTCAGTAATGTTGATTTGTTTGGCTCCTATTAGGTCTCCCTAAAAGAGATTAAGGTTACCTATGCTCCAGCCTCCAACAGCCAGCTACCTCTAGTTCTTTGCTTCCCCCCCCCTTTTTTGCATTCCCTTCTTATTACTGCCTCTATTCTCCTTAACTTGTTCACTCAGCCTCCTCACTGTCCTACCTCAATTATCCCCTGTCCATATCTTTCTACCTGCCATATATAGTAGGATACCCCCCTCTCCTAGTGACCTCTTTGCTGCTACTCCTGGCTCTAATCCAGCCCTTCTCAGGCTGTAAAGCTTTTACTTGTCCTTATCTTCTGCTGTGCCCTCTTCTTTTTACCTTACTGCTTATCTGTTCCTCCCTCTACTCCATACTGATATCTTATCTTTATCCTGCCTTTCTCTTCCATACCTATCTCACTCCTGCTCCCTTCCTTCTATATGCTTTACACTGGCTCTATATTAGCTTTTGCTATTTAACTTACTAGTGCTTTCTGGTCTCATTCTTACCCTTTCCTGCTAGACTCTCACCTATCCTATGTTACTTTCCTGATATTTCTGATAGTCTCCTTTCTCATCCTACCTTCTGTGGTGTCTACCCGCTCTGTTCGCCCTGCAGGCTCACTCCGTTCCCCTCCCTACCCCCAATTCCCACCCACCCCCAGGGGTCTTATTCTTATAGCTCTACAGCCACACCCCTATCCCTCCTATCCTATCCCTCTCCCTCCCGCCAAATTGTTGCCAACCCTCAACACACCCCTTCCACTCCCCCTCTTCTCTTTGTTTGCCCTACTACTTTATATTACCTTTCTCCTTTTCTAGTACTTCTCTCTTTACCCCTCCTCTCTCTTCTCCAGTCATATCAATCTTTATACCCTATAGTATCCTATAGTCCTCCACCAACCTTTTTAACAGGTATACTACCCCCTCTCTAGCTTACCACACACTTTCTCTCTCCTTTTTATTTCCTCTTTCTTTCTCACTTCTCAGATTACTAAATAATGACTCCCTACTTTCCAACTATGCCTATACTCTCAGTCTTACTCTTAACCACCCTATTCTCAACTTACCATCTTACCTTCTTTGAAAATTCACTTAACATCAATCATAACTCCTCACAAAAACACACTTCTACTATATACACTTTCACATCATACTCAAATGTTAATTCCACCCCTAGCTATCATCTACCTAAATTCCACAGATTATCTCACCTCACCTATCTCTTACACTCAGACAAAAAAACAAAACTTCTAACCTTTCTAAAGAGCAACTTTATAACCAAACTTGATAATCCTACCTTACAAGATGGTGACATCCACCCCAACCCTGGCCCTATCTACCCCTCTCCTCAAAGCTGCTCATCTAACCTCAATAATAACTTCCTCATAGGGCACCTTAACATTCAAAGTATAAATAATAAAATACCCTACGTCCATGCCCTCTTAGATATCCATTCTTTTGACATTCTATGCCTCTCAGAAACCTGGCTAAACCCAGGCACTAAAGATTCTGAGATTATACCCCAAGGCTATAATATAGTAAGACATGACCGCTTAAAAGGTAAAGGTGGTGGAGTAGCAATTCTTTTCAAAAATCAACTTATCTCTACTCTACCAGCATGTCCAAACCAAGATAGCAAAATAGAAGCCATCATTACTAAACTCCAACTTAATGCCAAAAAAGCCCTTTATATTATATGCTTGTATCTTCCTCCAGGTAACAATATTCCGATATTAGAAGACTTTCTTAGCTGGGTTTCTACGACCTACCCCCAAGAAACTATAATTCTTGGCGACTTTAACATAGACTGGAACACTATTAATGCTGAAAATCCCTCCTCTCATATTAACCTACATGGTTTCACCCAAACTATTACCTCGACTACAAGAGTCAATAAGCCCAGTAAGAGAGAGAGTATATTAGACTGGATACTCACAAATAAAGTCAACAAACAGTATAAAGTAGGTACAATACCAGACAATGTCAGTGACCACTCCCTAACCTACATTACTAGACAAAAGTCAGAATGTGTTAACCTCCCAAATACAAAGATAATTCGCTCTGTCAAGTATTTTAATATAGACCTTTTTCGAGCTGAACTCAGTGCATGCAATTGGAATTGCTTAAAATCACTTCCTCTTGAGGAGGCAGTCTTATTCTTTAATACTACCTTCTTATCCATACTTGATATACATGCTCCAGAGCGTTCCATTAGAATGAAAACTAAAACAGCCCCATGGCTTTCCAATGATACTAAAAAATTCATTCTTGCTAGAAATAAAGTATGGACTAAATGGAGATTGCCATAGAAACAACCCTGATTTTCTTCACTTCCGCCAGCTTAGAAATCTGGCTAAGAAATCAATAATCTCCAACAAGAAAAAATTCTACTGTGAACTTCAGGAAACTCATCTTAACAATTCTAGACAATTCTGGTTATCAGTAAATAGACTCCTTTCCCCAGGAATAGCCAAAACTCCTTCCCCACTAAACGCTGACCCAGAAACCCCTCTCCAAACTGAAAATGCTTTCAATTCTTTTTTTTCTGAAACTATTCAATCCCTAGCCAAACAAATGAACACCAACAACTCTTACACTCCTACTAACATAGCTAACTCCTCCTATAACTTCTCTCTAAAACCTATATCTACTTCTTTCATCTACAGACTCATTCACAAACTGAAACCTTGCACCCCTTCTGCTGACAAGCTCCCTTCTCTTTACCTTCAGAAAGCTGCCAAAGAAATTGCATTCCCTATATCCATACTCATAAACAGAACTATCCAAGAGGGGACCATCCCTGACATCTGGAAAGTCTCTTATATTATCCCACTACATAAAGGTGGTAACTCCATTGACTATTCCAACTTTAGACCAATTTCCCTTCTCTCACCCCTAGCAAAAATCATGGAGAAATGTATTCATCGGCAACTTGTGCACTATCTCTCTCTTCAAAACATAATAGCAAACTGTCAGCATGGCTTTAGACCTCATCACAGTACCACCACTGCCCTTCTTTCCTTTGTAGATACTATCAACAAGAATCGCAACAACAATATTCTCTCTTCCGCTCTTTTCATTGATATCTCTAAAGCTTTCGACATGGTCAACCACTCTCTCTTAATTAACATTCTTGAATCTCTCTCTTGTGATAACCTCGCCATTAATTGGTTTAGATCTTATCTTAGCAACAGACAACAAGCAGTACTATGGGAAAACCACATCTCATCACTCTTGCCCATTTCCATCGGAGTTCCCCAGGGCTCCATTCTTGGTCCACTTCTCTTCTCCCTCTTTATTAATGATCTTCAGACTGCAATCCCTCAAGCAACCTGCATACAATATGCAGACGACTCGACCCTTATTTGTTCTGCACCATCCACTACAGAACTGATCTCACTGACCCAAAATATCTTTAATACTGTAGAAACATGGTTTTCTAGACGGTTTCTCCTACTAAATGCCAAAAAAACAAAACTCCTCCTTTTCTCCCCCACATCTCGGTCCCCCCCTTTAAACTTTACCATCTCCTCAAACAATGGAACTATCATCTCTCCTGATCCAACTACAAAACTGTTAGGTATAACCATCGACAATAATCTCTCCTTCGATCAGCACATTAACAACAACAAGTTAGTTAACAGAAAAATAGGATCCCTATATTGAATTAAACCTTTTCTAACCCCAGCAACTAGAACCAAGATTGCACAATCTCATCTTTTATCAACTCTCCTATATGCCTCCCCTATTTATACAAACCTCAAGAAAGTTAATCTTAAACTTGCAACTTGCTATAACAACATTGCTCGCTTCGCCACTAGTAACCCCTTTAGGACTCACCATTGTATAAACTTAAAACTACTAGGCTGGCTTGAATTCCAAAGCTACCTTATAATTCCTCAACTCACTATTGCCCATAAAATATTACACCTACCTGACAACACCCCAATACTCTCTCAACTTTTAATCCCTTACAACAATCTTAACTCACTTCACTCCTCTAGTAAACTCATGGCCAGATCTATAAAGTCGAACAGAGCGGGTGATTCTCTTTTCACTAACACAGTAGGTAGAAGTTGGAATCTCTTACCTAGTGACATAACTCTGACTACATCTTTGCCACTTTTCAAACAGAAAATTAAACTGTACTTCCAAAATCACTGGCTTTGTTCCTGCTGTACACCTGACTAACCATCTTCTCCCACTCTGTTTCTCCTCCACTCTGTTCATCTCTACCTTATTCCAGTTCTGATTCTATTATTTTTAGAGATTTAAGTATCTACATATTCTGTACAATTGTTGCTATTTAAGAAATGTACATTTTAAAATTGCTTTCATATTGTGAGTATCTTTCATTCATTTTGTTTCTGTAATTCTTATTTAGTTATATCTTATAGTAATCAATTTTTATGTAATGTACCAGTATATAGTGGAGCTTTTCTCCTCGGGCCTCTGCTGAAAATGGACATGTATCCAGCCAGACTAGCCCGGTCAACAAATGTAAAATAAATAAAATAGCATTCTTGTTTAGGTGTGTGTGCATTTCTGATGGGTGTCATCAGCCACGGCTCCAGTGTGTACCCAGTATCCCCCACTAGGTGACCATAGAGGATGTCCCCATTGGCAAATCTCTGGTACAGCTGCATCAGATGCCATATGTGGGGATTGTCATAGCTTCCAGGGCAGCCAGCACACACATTCATTATAATGCCCTGGGCATCACATACTACCTGGCAGTTGATGGAGGGGATGCCCCTGCGGTTGATGTAGGCCCTACCCTGCTCACCGGGTGATGCTTTGATGCATATGTGTATGCAGTCTATAGCACCCACTACCCCAGGGTATTCTGCTATTTGGTGGAAGAGATGCATATTGCTGGTCAACACCTCATGGGTGTTGAGGAAATATACATGCTCACTGGCATGTGCTGACATGGCATCCAGGAACTGGTGGAATAATCTGGATGCGGATGCCTGTGAGATTCCCATGATATCCCCAGTTCTGCTTTGGGAGGTACCTGCGGCTAGTATACCTAGGCCTACACATACCTTGGTATCCACTGCGATGGGTTCCCCTCAGTCTGTTTGGTGTGTCAGGTGCTGTAGGAGGTCTCTGTCCACCCTGTAGCACTCCACTCTCTCCAGCTCATGTAGCCCCTGGTAGGTTATCCTGGGTCTGTACACTCTTCTCCGTCTCCTCACTGTGTGTTGTTCGGCAGCATTCACATCCTCACCAAACTCAGCCTCTTGCACATGTTGTTCTATGTTGCCTGCTGCAGCCCTTCTCATTTTGTAGGTTTGTTTGTTAAAATTTCCCCGAATGTATACATCAGTGGTATAGAGTGTGGGAAACACCAGTGGGGAAGGCTGCTGCCTCTGTAATTGACCGATTCTGATACATTTCACCTACCAGCTGGGCTAGTTCTCCTTGATTACCTTCCTACTGCTGTTTTCCCTTCCCATTGCCTCCCTGTTTGAGCCCGTGTGCGCGCCGCACAACCGGAGTGCTCAAAGGTGCAAATTGCTGCTATTTCCTGCTTTAATTTAATTTTTCTTCCTGTAGAACCTGGTGCACGGCACGCACACCCGCTTGCACTTTGTAGAGAGTGTTAAGCAGGTTTTGACACACCCCCTAGCTTAGCTGTGCTTTGCTAGGAGCACACCCAAGCCACAGGCCTCCAATCTGCTTACAGTATGCCTGACACACCCACCCATGATGTCGCCTACCTCCTAGTCTTGCACTCAGCGATTCATACTCTTACAATGTTGGGACCTGCCTCACATGCTGGGGAAAACTGGGATTCACTATCCCTCCCCTCATTTGCATAGGGTTGCCTGCTAATGCATAGTTACATGCGTCACACTGAGCCTTCCCCCTTAGCAACCACTATTCACTGGCCAGGTTGTCTTTTGCCTGCCATTGACTTGCATGGCAGAATAATGATTTTCGTTGGAATGCTTGTTTTAGGTTTATTTTCTCACCAATCCCATTTATGCACCTCTGCCTTATGCTTAAACAGCCGAGATCAGCAGAAATACAATAAAGGTTGAATTTTTTACTTTTTCTATTATTTGCAATGCCAATGGCTTTATACTTGGCCATTGGCATGCTTCCTCAATGATATGCAGCCTTTATCTGGAGCTATCATGTCTCCATTTTGGATTTTGCAGAACTGTACTCTGTTACTAACAGAGAACATTTCTGCAGATTATGCTAGTCCTGAACGGCCTGATTCCAGCTTCCTGGATAGCAGATTTACCTCATTTGCATGGTTTTCACCTGCAAATGGGGTAATTTGCATACAGGGGCTGGGAATGTGCAGGACTAGTGCAAGAGCGCTCGTGCACATAAAATGGGCACATACGTGGATCGCTCAGCCACTATATTGCCAACATTATCTCTTACACTAATCATGCACGCCATGCAGGGCTTGCTGAGTCTGGGGTAAGTATCATAATTGCACTCTTATTGTATACAATAACACTACCTGCTACTACCTAAGAACTGTCTTCTAGAAGCATTGTTATACAAGATTATTGCTCGTCTCCCACTTGACCAATTTATTCTGTTCTAGTCTTACTGTTTATTGTTATGAATCACTGTTACTATTTTTTTCTTTATTGTATTATATAATTTTCTTTCTACTAACAAAATAGTTTACTAACAATGGAGCTTTTTTCCCTGGGCCTCCGCTGAAAAAGGGTTTTATGCCTACTCGGACTCTCCCAGTAAACAAATGTAAAATAAAATAAATAAAATAAATCTGGTCAAAAAAACTTCACCAGATGCCTGATTTTCCTAGGACATATTAAAGTTGTCTGAAGAACTTTAACTAGATGCTTACCTTCCAGGGCATACTAATATTGTCAGAAGAACCTCACCTGCAGCCTCACCCTTCCAGACCATAGTAATGTTGTCAGAAAAATGTCACTAGCTGCCTAACTTCCCAAGAATATATTAATGCTGTCAGAAAAGCCTTTGTCACCTTTCCTAGTCACAATAATATTGCCAGAAAAAACTTCATCCAATGACTCACCCTTCCAAGCCAAATAAGTCAGAAAAACCTTACCAGCTGCTTGACCTTCCCTAATCACATTAATCTTGTCAGAAAAATCAGACTCACATTTCCAGACCATATAACTGCATTAATGTTGTCAGAAACACTTTACCAGTTGCCTTACCACCAGACAATATTACAATTGTGAGAAAAATCTTCACCAGCTGCCTAATCCTCCCAGGCTACATTTATGTGGCCAGAAGAAGACTAATGTATTTCTCCTGCCTCTTCCTTAAGTGTCTACCCCTGATGTATTGTCTGTAGACACAAAAGATAAATGGTGGCCCACCTCACCTTTTTAGCCCAATGGACTATTGTTCCTCATTGCCATGGCCAAACAGAAATGTTTTAGCACTCCTTTACACAGAATCTTTGTGGTAGCTCCTTGCACTATGCAGACACACAGATAACCTGTTGTTAATACGTGTTATCTATTTTACTTCATTCTAAGCTTAATAGTTTCTGAATATACTGTCATACTGTATACTTTAAACAATATAGTCAGAATTAACAAACTGATCCTTAGTTACACATAGAATACAATAAAAGGCTTTACATTCGGAAATTAAAAATTTTCTAAAATAATAAAGTAACCAAAATATAAACTAAAAAACTAAACTAAATTCATAATACAGTCATGAATGCAAATTCAAACAGAATTTCTCTTTGCCTGCTATCTGATTGCACTTAGTGGGTACATGGTGCTTTTATTGCCTATCTTTAGATGTGCCTCAGTAAGTTAAATACCACAATACCTCTCATAAGTTGTCAGCATTTACAGTTTGCCCCTGGCATTTAGTATCAGCTTCAGTAAAAAAGACTCTCCAGCATGTGAGGCCTGCACATGTTAATGGCTGAAAAGTTGAGATTTTGCCTAATGATTTTATTTTACTTCCATACCTTCTTAGCCAGACTATTTATTTATATCCTTGATGTCATTTTTTTTGTAATTTTGGCTGGCTTCTCTACTCGGATAAAGTCAGCTATAAACAAAAAGATTTATATTATCGATGTTGGCACTTAGGGAAACATCACATTATTTTTACCACCTCTGCTGATGCTAGGAAGCAGGAGAGATTCTCTATGAAGAATGATGTTGGTTATCAATAACTTTCTGCATTTTACTACTTCATAGGTTGTTACTAGGCTAATCACCACCAGGACCCTTACAAGCCTAGCCACACACCCAAAATCCATTTGGATCCTGCGTATCATGGGCGTGCACAGGAGAAGGGCATGCTAGTAGAGAGGTAATTACGGGATTGTGGGGTTGGGGTGTTAGGATAATTACTTATTGGTGGCCATGGTCCCTAAGGGACATACTGGCCAGAGCAGGGGTAAAATTATGATTTCTCATCCAATTGTAAAAGATTATTTGAATAGGGTCAGGGATGCACTGCTTTACATGAATGAGGAGCCTGTTCCATAGAGCAGGGATCATTTGGGACACATCTGTCTTTCCAGTAAGTTCTGTTTATATTACAAGTGAAGTTCAGATTCCTGGAGCTAGTCTTTTTGGTGCTGTTTGTTTTGCGCATGTGCAATAGTTCCATCAGGGCTGAGAAAGAGGAAGAAAGCCAAAGATCTCCTCTCAGCAGTCTTTAGGAGACTGAACACACAGACAGAGTCTTTAGGCAATCAGTATAGGATAAGGTATTCATGCTCTGAATTCTGCGGGTGAGAAACCCCTGTGGGTGTTCCAAGTTGCAAGTGTCTAGTCAAGTACATGTCAAAGGGGGCATTGTACTCAATGATAGGTCTGATGAGAGCTGAGTAGGGTTGTGCTTTAACTTCCTTGGACCTAGATGTCATAACCTTACCTCTAAGCTGGGCAACATAGAATGATTTTCTTACCATCCTAGCTATGTGATGGGCAAATGCCAGATTGCTGTCTACATGTTCCCACATCACTTACTACTGGGTCAATTCTTAGGGATGTTTTTTAGATGGAGTAATTAACTTGTATCACTGCTTCCCAAAGGGAATTACAATGCATTTTTTGTCATAGTGGTTTTGGCCACTGCTTTGGCACCAGTCATTTTTTGTATGTTAAACCCTGTTGCAAGATGTTGGTGTCTTGGAAAGACTCTGTAATAGTTCCCAGTTTATAGTCATCTGCAAACCTGGTGAGCCAAAGACTGTGACTTCAGAGAATTAGATGCCAAACAGGAGAAGACCCAGCACAGAACCCTGGGGAACTCCATTGATGACCAGTCTCTTGGTTCAGGTGATCTCACAAATCCTGATTATTTGGGTTCTGTCTGTAAGCCTGCTAGCAATTCAGTGAGTTATGTAGGGATTTATGCCTAGCTCAGAGAGCTCATCAACAATGCCCAAGTGGGGGTTGTATCAAATGCCTTGTCCAGATATTCTCTCATCCATTGCTTTGCTGACACACTCAAAGAAGTCTACCAAGTTAAGTAGGCACTACTTTCCCTTAAAGCCAAATTGGAATGGGTCTAGTGACTGCAGGTTCCCAATGTCCCTGTTTATCATTTCCATGATAATTTGTTCCATGGTTTTGCATATAAAACTCATTAGACTGATGGGTCTGTAGTACCCTAGGTCATTTGATGGTCTGCCCCTGTGGAGAATGACTCCTGCAGTCCTTCATTCACTTGGAATGTGGCCTGTTGTGAGGCTGTTGTTGAAGGGTGCCTCAAGGGGTCCTGACATGTCATGTTTTAGACAGTCCAGGAGGCAACCGGGAATATTGTTGGGACCCACAGAGGTTGTACTTTTAGTTTTAATGCTGCCAGCACCTGGTCTCTGCTAATAGTTTTGGGAAGCATGTTGGAGGGGATTTCACCTGAAAATAATAACAGATATTTAAAGCTTCAGACTTCATATCCTTCAGAAAACAGAGTATAGAAGAGCGGTATTTATAATCTGTCCTTGTTTTTGGACCTTTGTTCACTCATTAAGGATGGCTTTGTCCAGATTTCTTCAGCTAAGAGGTTGAAAGGTATGATGGTGCAATCACATCTGCCATACTTGTGAAGTGCAGGGCAAGGTCTACTTTTCCACTCATACTGAATGGCACAAGGGCCTGAGTGACAGTCTCAGGTGGCATATCAGCAATCCACTGCATCAGCACCTGGCACTCAAGTAGTGTTAGTGCAGTACTGTTCTGCAGTTCTCTGTTACACCATCCATACTCCACATGTCCAATGCCATAGCCAACGAACTAGGGAAATGCAAGGCAAGGTCCACCTCTCCACTTATGCTCTAGTAACCAGCAGGAAGTACAGTTATGCAAGTTGTATTTATCCAGAACTGTAGATGTTAAACTTTCTCACTGCAACTTGTAACAGGGTTTAAGTCAGACAAATGACTGGTGCAGAAGCAATGGCCTAGAACACTATGACAAGCTATGTGGCTTCTATCCTGCCCAGAACATGACAACTGGCTAGCTTCCTAAAGCTCTGGCTCCTTCTCACACCTTCACTCTGACTTCGGAATGAACAGCCCTGTGGAGAGAAATCAGCAAAGAGAAGTTTTGCCCATAAGTATAGGAGTGTATTCATACTGAACCTTTAAATGATATAACTTTATATCCCAAGAAATAACTATATACGGAAGTAGGGGGTGGTGGGTGGGTGCTGTTACTGCAGCAGTGAGGCATTCAAACATCTACTGTTATGGGGAAAGTGCAACTTACACAACTGCACTACATTCATCATTCTCTATATGGACCGACTACTAAAACTATCCAACCTGGGAGGAAGGATATGGACCCTGGAGCATGGTTCTAGCAAAACCTGTCCTTGACTTAGAAAAGCTATCCTGTTTGTAATGCTTTATAAAAGCATGCACAGTGGACCACATAAGAACATAAAAGACCAACACTTTGTAACCAAATCATTCTCTTCTCATTTACTGTACGCATGTAATACTGTGGTGGTTTATCTTTTCCTCAAACTAGACTATTCTCTTTACTCATATTTTCATCTACTTTCTACACCCTTCCTGCCTTTTTTGTTTTCAGGTCAAAAAAAAAAAAAAATTAAGAAAAAGAAAAAAAAAAAAAAGATAAATACTTGAATCTACTGAATTTTCAGTTACCCACATCTGCAGCCACCCACTTCAAGCAAACTTGTAATAAAACCAGCTTAAACCTACCAGCCCTGTTGTTCACATTAAATAGCTTACTGCTATTTTGTATTATTATAATTATGTGTAATTATGTGAAGTCAATTAAATGCATATTTGTAATCAAATTTTCTGTGTTCTCTTTTGTTCCTGGCATTTTACTTATTACCACTTTCTTCTTTTGGTCTTTTTACTTCATTCTGTTGAATTTGTAAAAGTTCTCCTAGCTCAAATATTAAAATTAAATCAGAGCCATTAAATTAAATATATGGGTGACATAAATAAACATTTGTTAATGCTGAAGATGCTGTTGCCCTGATGAAGATACGTCAGAAAAATTTATTTGGCATTTCCTTGAAAAAATTAGATGGATCTTTAAGTGACATGAAGTGTATTTACAGAACCCTTTACAAAAATATATACTGAAGAGACTGTATGACATTTCGTTGAAATATCATTATAACAAACCAAAAAACATTCAACACAAAATATCGATCTTCAAAAGACTGACAAAAACAAAAAGAAATGTTTTTGCAAAGTGGGGGGGGGGGGTAAGCCATAAGTGGGGTCAGGGTGTCACTTCAGCAGTGACAATCATCTCAAGCCAAAGTTAGGAAATCCACCTGACTGCAGGGAGGACATGCAGACCATGCGCAAAAGGCACCCCAGCTGAGAATCGAATCAGAGAACCTCTTGCTGTGAGGTGACAACGCTTACCTCTGCAGCCACCCATACATATACACACACACATATATATATATATATATATATATATATATATATATATATATATATATGTATATATATATATATATATATATAAAAGTTTACATACCCCTGTTAAGATGCCAGGTTTTTGTGATATATAAAAAAATGAGACCACAATAAATCATTTCAAAGCTTTTCCCACCTTTAATGTGACCTATAACCTGTATAGTTCAATTGAAAAACAAACATGCTGAAAGACTCCTACCCAAGACTGAATGTTGTAATTAAATCAAAAGGTACTTCAACAAAGTATTAGTTTAAGGGTGTAGAAACTTATCCAACCAGCTTATTGTACTTTTTTGATTTTTTATATTTTTTCCCCTAACAGAGTTTTTCAATTGAACTGTACATGTTATAGGTCACATTAAAGGTGGGAAAAGTTTTGAAATGATTTATTGTGGTCTCATTTTTTTTATATCACAAAAATCTGGCATTTTAACAGGGGTGTGTAAACTTTTTATATCCACTGTGTGTGTATGTATGTGTATATATATATATATATATATATATATATATATATATATATATATATATACATATATATATATATATATATATATATATATATATATATATATATATATATATATATATATATATATATATATATACACACACACACACACACACACACACACACACACACACACACACATATATATATATATATATATATATATATATATATACACACACACACACACATATATATATATATATATACATATAGATATATATATATATATATATATATCTATATGTATATATGGATCTAGGACTATTGAACGAAAGTCAATCACCGAACACACATCAACGAAAGCGCTTTCACCGAAAAAGCGCTTTTATTAAAGTCAGTTAAAAAAAAAAAACAATAAATCTACTTTTATGCAGGGGGACAAGCCCCCCTGCACCCCCCACACCCCCACTTTAATATTTTCACTCAGAGATCGCAATACAGTGAGGAAAAGGGAATATTCCCTTATCCGCACCATAGTACGATCTCCGCAACAGTCATTCCCCTGCAACTCCCTCTAGCTGCAGGCATACTTCTGCAAACGTGGTTTTTCGGTAAAAAGCACTTTTGCGGAAGTATGTCTGGCTGTTTGTGCTTCGGTGAAAAGTTCCTTCGGGGATCAGTACCGATCCATATATATATATAAATATATATATGTACACACACACACACACACCCCAACTCTGAGAATGTGCAACAGTGGGAGAAATGGGCAAATTTACTGCTCCCAATTATACCATGATCTCATTTACAGAAAGCTGGCACAGTTGGATCATCTGTAATGGATTTTCCCTAATCAGAAGTAAAACCTCTTCACTGTAATACAGATTAAGCATTAGGTTACTGATGTCTGCTTAAGTATAGCTAATGCATCTGTAACAGTAAATACAGCCTCATGATTTTTTTTTCATAATATGTACCATTTTAATATGATATTTTTGTAATCATTCCTCATGAGCAATATAGTAGAAATGTATGACTTGCTTTAGAGAGCTAGAGCTGGAAAACAAAACATTACAATTTTGGTTTGGAAAGGAATGGAAAATAGTAATTATGGCTGAAACATTGGTATGACAGGTAGAAAATGTATGATGCAGTCTAAAAATGTTCATGTTGTAAAATACAGGCACGTCATGTATGCCCTATATTTTTCACATATTGACTGTTGCACTGCCTGTTGAGCTAACGTGGAAGGAATTTATAAACTCTGTCTGTAAAATAATTTTGGCCACAGATTATGGAATCATCATCTGGGATGGAACTTCAGAACCAAGTTAGCATAATTCCTAAATTGAGGATATATATATATTATATGCCCAAAAACTGGTTGCAAAATGTATAACAAATTGTTGGAAACCACTGAACCAGGATGTTCTGTAGTAATATATTATTATTATTATTATTATAATTACAACTACAGTTACCTCATTCCTGCGCTGGCACGTATAGAGTGAATATTTGAGAATGAAAAAAGGGCATCATTTTATGGTAAAGTTTAGATGATGTTGTGAGTGTACAGTGACAAGTCTCTAGTGGACAGTTTTGTCTGTGGGCTGAAGGCAATTATTAATAGGCATTTTTGTTACTAGAATAAAAATAATTGTTTTCTGTTACAAGTAATTGTCAGTACCAGATGAAGTAGTGGTTAGTGTGTTAGAGGAAAAATATACACACATATAAAAAGGTATCACAGAATATCATATTTTAGTTCATGCATATTTATGTAATTAATTAATTATATTTACCACTTGTTACATGGGTAGAATGCTAATCTACACAGAACATTTTTGGCCTCAGTCTAGATATTTACACGATACAAAGAAGCGGTATACAGTCTGTAGGTGTGAAGAGAAGTGTACATTACACATTCAACCAAGATGAATGAAGTTTCTATAAAGGAAAAAGAAAAAGAAAACATACTTCTATAATGGAAACTAAGTTATGTGTAGCATAAAAATCGGGTTAGTATTGAACATGTAACAAAGGGTGTTCGTACATAATTATTTACAATTCCTTACTTCTAATGGGTACAGTAATTTAGGAAGACTGAAAGATGGAAAGTAGTAGGAGTATAAATAGGGAGGGGGAAATAGAGTTAGTTGTGGCTGGAGAGGAGGAGGTGGACCAGGTGTGGAGAATGGGAAGATATGAGACGGTATGGGAAGTTGTAGGATAATAAAGGAGGAGAAACTGAGGGGGAATTTAAAGATAAAAGGGTACATGTGAAGAGCAGCTAAGGCAGGAGTGGGGGAGGATTATGAAAGTGAAGAACCCCTTTAACTGATTTCTTCAGGTGAAAAGCACTTACAGGATGCTTCAACAGACTGGAATTGCTTGAGTAGATGAGTAAATTAAGGGAAAGGGAGAATGTCTCTCAGATTAGTTGACAGTGATTCCCAAATTGTGGAAGCCATTAGAGAGAAGCCGTGGTCAGTGATATAGGGTTTGTTTGGAGACACGGAAAGGGAGAGGGAAGATTGTAATCACAGCTTGTAGGAAGAAGTTTATTTGAGACACTGCTTGCAAGGAATTTGAGGGCATCTTGGTCAGTGTGTGTTGGTCATTGATACCAGGAGCTGGACACTAGGAGTGCATCTTTCATTTATGGGAAGACAGCTATTGGTATGAATGAGCAATGGTTTTCTAAATAAGGGAGGGCTATGATGATGAAGTATAGAATTAATTGCAGTTGTTTGTGGAGTGCAGATTATATTGGACAGAGGGGGTTTGTCTGAACTAGTAGGAAGACAAAAAACTGAATGGAACCAAAGTACTAGTATCTTGCATATTGGTAGCATGGTTTGATGCTTGATATTTTTATTTACTATTCATAACTGCATTTGAGTTTTTCATGACAGTATGAATTTCATCACTATAAGGATACTAGACTCATGGGTTGAGTACCTATTAGTTGTTTTATACCTAGATGATCAGCACTGTATGTAGATGGATACTCTAATTATCGTTGTTTTCATACTTTAGGTGCATGTGGAGGAAACATGTGATGACGGATGCATTCCACATAACAATGCCTTTATTATAGGTTAACTAGAAATTAAGTTATTTATTTTTATTTATTTTATTTATTTGCAATTTGATTACCGGGGAAGTCCACTGGGCTTGACCCATTTTCAGTGGAGGCCTGGGGAGAAAAGCTCCAAGATGCATTATACAATTTAGATACAACTGATGGTTAATATTAAATATATTATGTAGAATAGTTACTCATAAATGCATTCAATATCATGCATAGTTAAATTCATTAAGCTTGAAGGTAGGGATCATACAGCTTCATTTGAGGAAAACAGATATGGGTTTGGTGTGGAAACGGTTTACATACAAACCTTTTAAGAAAATGTAAATACGTTTTACATACACACATCAACAGTAGAATGCTATTTACAATATTTACAAGGCTGGGCTGTGTGTAGGTAGCTGAAGGAGTTGTTGAGAGCTTAGAGAGAAGCTATAGAAATTGTTGAGAGCTTAGATAGGCTCATAGGAAGATAACTATCAGAGTTGTAGAGCTTGGGAACCAGAGCGAGAACCCCTTTGGATTAGGTTGGGTGAAGACAGATACATTTCCATTTAGAGGACAGGTGTTTGAATAGTTGGGTTTTGAAGTTTTCTGAGTTTCATATGGGTCTTGGTGTGGAGGGAAGGGAATTCCATTTTTGCCTAGTGAGAAAGATAAGAGAAGCTGGCCAGCAGGACGTTTAGGTTTATGGATAGTAATTAAGTTCTGATTTTCAGATCTGAGAGCTCTGTTGGGTGTATAAGGGGAAGGATGTTAGAGTGGGACATTTTGTTGGGTGAAATATGAGTCTATGTGCAGTAGTGAATTGGAGATAGTCTAGGTAGTTTGGGAGTTCAAGCCAATTCAGGGATTGTAGTGTTAGGCAGTGATGGGTGGTATTTTTAGATTTAGAGGCAAATTTAGAAATGTTGTTGTAGCAGTTTTCTAGTTTAGAGGTGATAGAGGAGGACAGGTTGGTTAGGAGAGGGGCTCCGTATGATAGGGAAGGAAGAAGATAAGTCGAGGCCAGAGTTTGCCTGGTAGAGTTGGAGAGAAAGTGATTATTCCTATACAGCATACCTAGCTTTTGGTGGGTTTTCTTAATATTTTGTTGAATATGAATATCAAACTTGAGGTGTTCATCTACAGTAATGCCAAGTAGTTTGGCAGAGGGGACAACTTCTGTAGGGGACTTGGTTTGACTATAGACTTTGAAGTTGTTTTTATCATAGGAGAGGGTCTTTGTGGGAGGGAATAGTAGAATCTTTGATTTATTTGCATTGAGAGAGAGGTGGTTTTGGTGCATCCAGTTTTCAGTTGTTGAGAAGGCAGTTTGGGTTTAGTCAGCAATTCAGAGAGGTTTGAGGCAGAGCAGACTAAGGTTGAATCATCTGCGTCTTGAATGATTTTAGCATCAGGAATAGCAGTGTGAAAGTTATTGATGAAGATGTTAAAAAGCATTGGCCCAAGAATGGATCCCTGTGGTACACCAGTTGGGGTAGGTAGGAAGGAAGAGGTGGAGTTCTTCCATTTGACTGCCTGTGATCTGTCTGATAGATAGCTGGCGAACCAGGATGAAACATTATGTGACAGATTAAGGTTTAAGAGATGACAGAGAAGGTACTTGTGGGAAACAGTATCAAAGGCTTTAGACAGATCGAGTAAAACAGTAGAAACTAAGTGGCCTGAATCTCGGGCTTGATTGACAGTTTCTAGGAAATAGAGTAGAGCGGTTACTGTGCTATGGCCTGGATGGAAGCCATGCTGGGTAGGAGTGAGAAGATTGTTTTATGTCAGGAAAGGCATAAGTTGGAGGTGGATGCATTTTTCTAGGATTTTGGTGATTGGTGAGAGCAAAGCAATGGGGCGAAAGTTTGAGATGCTGGTATTTTTGCCTCCTTTATGAAGAGAAAGAATATAAGCTGAGTGCCAGAGTTTGGGGACGTATGATTCTTTTATGGATCGGTTGATAATGATGCTGATTGGGAGAACAATGCCATCAACAGCACATTTTAGGAAGGAAGAAGGAATATTGTCGGGAGCGTTAGAGCAAGGTTTAAGTTTGGACAAAAGTTTTTTTATAATGTTAGTGGAGATGGGTTTGAGTTCAAACAGAGGAGGTGAGTTAGAAGAGTGTAGAGCAGTTGGGTTTTTATTGGGAAATGTCTTGGTGAGGGTAGTAATAGTGTCTGAAAAATGAGTTAAATTCAGAACCTAGTTCGAGGTCAGATTTACTTGGGTCAGGACAGGGATTATTCTTGGAGCCTGGATTGAGGAGTGAGTTTATTGAGTTGCAGAATTTTTGGGGGGTTTTATTGTTATTGGACTGAAGTTTGATATAGCAGGATTTTTTGTCTTTGGTGATTAGTCGTTTTGCATGGTTGCTGAGCTGTTTATATTGGAGCAAGGTATTGGCCAGTTTATTGTTTTGGTAAAGCTTCCATAGTTTGTCTCCATGGTGCATAATCTGTTTTGTCTTTTTGGATAGCCAAGGAGCAATTTTAGTTTTTATCCTTTTGTTTCTTAGTGGGGCAAGTGAGTTTAAAGCATCAAGGAAGACAGAGTTGAAGTATTCTATAACCTTGTCAATAGGAAGGATGTTTAGAATTTGCCAGTTCATTTGTTTGAAAGTATTTGATAAAGTAGTTGGGTTGAAGCTACTGAGGTTACGAGTTTGAATATATTGATGCTGGTGTGGAGAGGAACTAGTTGAGCGATGTATGAAGGCTGGGAGGTGGTCGCTAAAGGTATCAAGAATTGTGCCAGAATTGGTTATTTTATTTGGATCTGAGACTAGGATCCAATCTATAGTTGATCCAGGAGGGTTTATTTTGTTAGGTTGAGTGATGGAGAGGATTATTTGAGTGAAGTTATATAGGTTAATGGATAGGGAGGGAGAGGGGCAATTGATTTTATTCCAGTCAATATTCACATCACCAAAGATATAAGTTTCATAGTTAATTTCAGTAGAGGCACATAGGAGAATATTTTCGAGTGTAAGTGATATTGTTACCAGGTAAGATATATAGGGCAATGATGCAGATATTTTTATGTTTATTTAGTTTTAGAATTCCAGCAGTTAATTCAGTGTTCTGGAATTGAGGAATTGGAGTTTGGAGGGGAATTAAGGTAAGAAGGTTGGAGTAGACTAGGGCAGTGCCTCCACCTTTTTTATTTAGTCGGTCATTTCTGAGACAATGAAATCCTGGGGGCAGAATCTCAGAGTCGGAGATAAAGGGCTTGAGCCAGGTTTCAGAGATGGCTAAGATATCTGGTTGGTTATGGCTTAACCAAGCTTGAAATTGGTGTACTTTGTTGTTTAGACTTTGCACATTAATTGTAAAAATCTTTAGGGTGTTGAGATAGGAGGAAGAGGGTAAGGGATGAGTGTTGTTAATAAAGTATGTAGGACCAGGGTTAGGATGGATATCACAAGCTTGGACTAGGTTGTTGAAGGAGATATCCTTTAGCCATATTGGTCTGCCAGGCATGAATTTGGTAGATTGTAGATTGGAGCAGGTGACAGTATCTTGACATTAGAGGAGAAGAGGTTAGGGTGGAATAGATGCAGAGGGTTGGGCTGAATGAGAGAAGAGGAGATAGAGTGGAAATGGGAGTAAGAGTGAAGGAGAAGGTGGGTTTGTATGGTAGTTGTCTTTGTAGGTGGTATTGGACAAGCATAGGTAGAATATGAGGTAGCATAGTATAAGGGAAGTAGGAACAGAAAGAGGAGGCTGGGGGACTGGAGGGTGTGATAGCTTGAGGAGAGCATGTTGGAGCAAAGAGAGAGTGGTATGAGTGGTTAGGAAAATAGAAAAGGCTATGAAGAAGAAAGGTTTTAAAAAGTGATGGAGGTATTCTAGAGATTTAAGGAAAGAGGAGGGAACTATAACTATTGGGTGGAGTACAGATTACAGAGTCTAAAAAGGATGGTTATAGGTGGGAGGAGTAATGAAGGGGGAACTGGTATTGGGTAATTAGGCTGAGAGGGTGGGGTAAGATAGGAATAAAGTTAGGAGTACTGGGGGCTGGTGAGAATTGGGGGCAGGGTAGGGGAGCGGAGTGAGCCCATAGGGTGAACGGAGCAGGAAAGAACACTAGAGGTGAGGTATGGCAGAAAAAGTATCAGCAAAGAGCAGTTTAAAGGCTGTAGTTGGAAGGTATGAGCTAAATATTTCCAGCCAGAAAATGAAGGCTGCCTTTACAGAGGGTGGTTTAGCATGGGGGAGAAGATATTTACAGTCTAAGGATATTAACACATAACCAACTGTTTGTGAAAAAATAAAACTTGTTGGGATTATAAAGAATATCTAGGATTTATATTGGTAGATGCTGCCACCTAATGGTAGGAGGAGATAGCAAACAGCAGGGATATTTGAACCAGTTTTAGGTTTAAATATATTCTAGGGTAGTGATAACAGGAGGGGGAGAGGGCAAACTGGTAGGCTGCTAGAACGTACACACGGGAGGGCAGATTAACTCTATAGATAGTACATCAAGTCTACATTTAATTAGCGTTAAGCAACGTACATTTACACAATCTTGTTGGAGGGGTCTTCTCAGTAGTATTTTTCTAAGTACCAGGCAAGCTGGCCAATTCAGGGTGTCTTCAGGTGATGGCCGGATGTATTCCTTTTGCGTTTAAAACAGGGAGGGAGCACCCGGGATGGATTACGGGAGGCAAAGACAAGCAGCCTAAACCGCAGGACCAGCACAGAGAGGCTGTGGATGCTCAGGACAGGATTTAAAAAAGATACATACGTATCTTTCTGCATATTTTAGGTGTCCCCTCTAGATTCCAGAGATGTTCATACCTGGTTTGGAAAAAAAAAATCTTTCTGTTTGACTTTCTTGTGAGAACCCTTACTCAGCATTGTATACAGAAACACCTGAGACTGTCTTACTAGATCCACCACTGTCTTTTAAGCAGTACACAGACAGAACTACAAGTAAGGCACTGTATTAAGTTAAACTGTGTTAAAAAAATTTCAGACCCGCTATCTCTAACTGGCTGGCATGCTCTAGTTCGGACTGTACCTCTCCCTAAACTAGACCATTGCTATAATTTTCTGCTCCTCATCCAAATCACATCTAATGCACGTGACAAAAAGTAAAATCTTCCAATTTATCCTTTTATCAGGACTGCAGAACAACCATCATTGTTGTTGTTTTGTCTTTTGTCTTTTCCCGGTAAGGGGTCGCCACAGCGGAACTCCGGTCCGCTAATGATTGGCAGTAGATTTTTATGAAACACCGCGAGGTGCCAGCTTGATGCTCAACCTTCAATGAAGGCACGCCCATTTACGCACACATGTCTTTCGAATGCTACCCAACCACGGGGAGGACATGCAGACTCCACACAGAAGGCACTCCCAAGCCCAGCCGAGAATCGAACGGGAGAACCTCTTGCTGTGAGGTAACAACGCTACTGCCGTCCACCACAGAACAACCATCATGAGATACTGAAAAATTTTTACTGGCGACTACTCCAAAGCAGAATATGCATGATCATCATTACTTTCCTGTTCAAAATTCTCAAACCACAGTATTACTCCCCACTCAGATTCCTGCTTACCACTACATGGCAGTCATACTTACTCTGGGATACCCAATATGAAATAACCCCTTTAGGAAGGCAGGAAAAGAGATAGGTATCTCATAAATAGCCCTAGTCATATGGAATCACCTATTTGTTGATGTAACTGCTTCAGAAATTTTGGCTAAAAGTCCCATTTTCAGGAAACAGACCTACCAACTAACTATGTTCTTTTATCCATTAAGTCTGATTAATCTAACTTGATACAAAATGCATACATGTATACATAATTATATTAATGTCTAATGTATATATATATATATATATATATATATATATATATATATAAATAAATGTTGCATCCTCGCTACATTCCTTTTTCTTTGCCTTTTTCTTAAATGACTATTTGCTATGTTTATGCTATTCAATTTCATATGAAATGGTTTAGACATCTCTATATTCTGAAATTTACTTTAGTGTAACCTACTTTCTCATGTATAGGATTGCTCTTGCTGTTGGTCATATATCAAGTGCCCAGGTCAACTCTGAAAGGGGTGAGACTGTGAATCCATTCACCCAGTTGACAAGTTGAATGAACTAACTAACTAAATTAAATAAGTAAATAAATGATTCTCGGCAGTCTGCAAATAATAAACAAAGTACAAAGATTAGTTCAGATAAAACCAGTTTTTCTTCAGGTAGAAGTCTTTTTTTATGTTCATTCCTGGGATGCCAAAGCACTTATCCACTCAAGGGAATCACTTTAAGGAGACCACTGATGATATGGAAACAGATCATTTGAGAATTAAAAACTTTTTGACGACACCTGCTTGGGTAATATGAAACTTTAAAAAGGCAACTTTATTTCTCCCACAGGGAGGGCATCAGAGAATCTCCTAAAGTGATTGTATCTGGACTAATTCTTTGTACTGCATTTCTTGTTGGTCCTGTCACCCTCTGGGTCACAGAATTAATACCAGACCTGACTCAAACTTTCTGCATTACTTCTGTTGTCATTCTGGGAATGATGTCATAAGACCACTATAAATAATGGTGACATGCTAAATGGAGTTCTACTTCTTCACAGCACCCATCTTAGTTTCTTCCTATTTGTATAAATTGACAACCTTTTAACATAATTTCCAAAAGTAGAGTGGCTGGTCCTGATTAAATATATATAATATTTATGGCATATATAGCAGGAGAAAGAAGTGAATGCATTTACTGTGATATATTTTTGACAAAAATCATTTCCATTACATGGATATATGTTTACCAAGAAAATGCACAAGTATAGATTTAGCTGTGTTGCTCATTATGATTCATGTGTTCAAAAAATGAAAAATTTTGCTAAATGTTATAATTTTTTTCTGATTCATTCTGTAATTTGCAATCATTACTGTATGCAAGATGACTTGTTCTTTGAGTTTGGATGCTTTATTACTTTCTCTAACAGTACAGAGGAACCTACACTTTATGATATAGACAGGAAACTGTGATCTATTTATTCACTGTGTACTGTGCATTTCAGAAACTGAAGCTTCTTTTACAGAGCTGGCCAGTCAGTCAATCCTTATTTGCATCTTTCAAAATCAATGTCATGCCCTTGTACTGATGGTGTCTGATTTAACTAGAAGTGACAGCTCCCATTAGGGGGTTTTGTTGCTCTAGCATGTTTTGCTTGGTTCCACAGCCAGCAGAACTCATTACATACACTTTAATATGTTATTTTCACTGGCCTACTTCACTGCTGCCCGGTAAATTGCAATGAATCTGTGCTTTTTGCTGTGAAACAGTGTCTCTGCTGTATTTATTCACTGTGCGTTGTGTACGTTGTAAGCTAGAGCTTCTGCTATTAAATTACCCACTCAGCTGCTTGTTCGACCAACTGTTCAAACATTGTACTCAGGAGGTTTGGTGATTCTAGCTAGCTGGGCATAATTTAGGTGACAAAAAGAAGAGGATTCTTTATTCTAAAGCCATTGATATGATATAATACCCCTGCATTATGAAAAAAATTAGAAAAGAGACATTTTATTTATTTATTGCATTTATTATTTCTCATTGTATCTAGTATTATACATTGTAATTAAGTTCTTATGTTTTTCTTCTTTAAGGAATTTTTTTTTTTTTTTTTTTTTTTTTTTAACTACCATGACTTATGTCGACTTATCAGAAGTTAAGCACATTCTTCACCTATTACATAACTAAGGCAAATATATTCTATTTCAGGAAGTATTTCTTACCTTTACTTATAACTGTAGAATTTTTAATAAGAATAAGAATTTATTCATTTTTTCTTGCCCTGTGTTGCTTTTCAGGATGCAGAGGAGGTGCCTAAACACTTCAAGTAAGATGCATACCATGTGTTCCTATTTCAGACTAATTACTCTGCTTTGTATACAATCGCTTAAGATTTATTTTTTTATTTTGTGTTTTAAGGTGTTTACCATTCACTTACTAATATTTTGTCAGATGCCATTTGCTTTTTGCCTAGATGGAAGTATTTTTTCTAAATCCAGCTGCCTAGTGGTTCTTTTTTCTTTTCTCCTAAATATTACTATTATTTGTAGCAAAAGCATAAATATTTTCTTTTCTTTACTTTCCTACTTCCAATAATTTCATGTATCATTATGTTATATTTTAAAATGGATTCACTATGAAACCGCAGTTTGATAAGACACCAAGGAAATGCATTGCCAAAGACGAATGCTCAAATGTCATAACAGTGAAAACTCCACTGTAAACATTTTTTGAAGGAAGGCATGCTTCCCTGCAGATTCTTTGTGGGGGAGGCAAGCCCCTCACACCTTTGAACCTATATATACTAAGTCCATGGTTGCACAAACATGAAGAAGGGAGAAATCTCCTAAAACAAAGGAATCACTGCCATCACAGTTTGAAACTGCACTGGCAGAGATTTCCTGTGGAAAATTGTTATTGGCATTCTGTTTCCCAGTTTCTTGTGGTCACAGAACTTGACATAAAGGAAATCTCATCTTGGCCATCTGTAGATTTATCCTTTACAGGATTACACTAATTTTTTGATTTGGTGATGACTATGATGGCCAGATGGTAATACAGTGTACTGAACTATACCTTCCAGGGTTTCAGAAGCTGCTTTTTATTTGGAAGAGGAGGCAAGAGACATTTGCAAGTATTTATCTGGCCTTTCTTAGATTCTCTATCAATTAATCAATTCTGGGCATGGTACAGTTTCAGACTGAACTACCATTCAGTGTCTTAAAGTTGTTACATAATCTAATACTTGCATCATGTTTAGGATCTAGAGTTACTGAGCTGCTCCAGTTATTATGTGAGACTCTTCTATTGTGCCTAGATTGAGGGTTTTTAAACTTCTTCCTTTACTGATTGTTTTTGAACTTTTGTATTTTATAAGGTCTCAATCTAACCTACACTCCACGTATTGCCTCTATATTGTGTTCTATCAGTTTACTTTCCTTAGGCATTCCTGAAAACACTCCTTTATTCCGTAATAAGAATTCTCATATTTTTTTTTGTCCAGTACCACATTTCCTTCAAGATTCCTTCCATTTGAGGGCTCAACTTCAACATTTATACTTCACTCAGTGGTGATGTAGCCGAGCATCAGGAGTGCGACTGCATCAGTAGGGTCCAGTCATTTTTTTTTTATTGCTGGTCCTATCTTTCACCCTACATGCCTAGTGCACAAGCTATGATTAGCTGGGACAGGAAACTATGGTGTGCTCCACCCCCCGCCCCACCTAAGGGTGGGCACTGAACTGTTTACACTGCCTCCAAGCCTGATGTCTTAATCTCCTGGATTCCAGCCATCACTAGAACTCTACTGGAGAGATGTAAGCATGTATCCTCCCTCCCAGAATAGGAATGACCCATCCTACCAGACAACTCCATCAAGCGCCCCGGCCACTAATTGAACCTTGGTCACCTGGGAGATGGTCAGGGCTTTATCTCATCTGCTTCTGTGCTTTTGTCAAGGATTTCTCTAACTGCACTTCATGTTGAGATTCTGCAGTCTCTCTAGTATGAATTTCAGTTTGCAATCTCTCAGCAGAATTCTCTACTTCATTTCACAGATCCAGAACATTAATTTGATAGATTTGCACAATCTTTCTTTTTCCTGAATGACTAACCTTACTTTTTACTGCATTTATTCTTTCTATAACCTCAAATGGTCCCTGTTATAAATTCCCCTATTTTGATTATCTGCATCCTATCTGCTAGCCAGTTGGCTGTTTTGTGACATAGGGGTTTATTCCCAGTTTATTCAGCTTTTCTCCCATGCCTAAGTGGAGAATTGTGTCAAAGACTTTGGCCAGGTCAAGGTATGCTGTGTATACAGTATTGCCTTCATCCATTGCTTTGGTGACCTTTTCAAAAAAATCCACCAGGTTGAGTAAGCATGGATCTGCCCTTGGTGAATCCAAACTGAGACAGAGTCCAGTGTTTGGAGGTTCCCTATGTCTGACAAACTCATGGTAGACTGATGGCTGACAGATTCACCAAAAACTTCAAACACACTGTCCCCCATCAGTAAATCAGGGCATCCCCAGTGCCTACACATTCCTCCCCTTATCTCTAGGAAACAGGTAATCACTGCCCTCTCAAAGGCAAAAAATATAGCCTCCATGGGACACGAAAACATCCCAGACTTCACCCAAACAAATGACTGGAGCCATAGACATGGCCTCCAGCTGAATACCAAAAAAATGCATCATCATCCCCTTTGGGGAGAGTGACATCCTCACAAATTATCACATTAGTAACATCATCCTAAGCACGCAATTTGTCATGAGGGATTTGGGCATCCAGGTTGCTAGCAACCTGACTTTTGACCACCATGCTGCTTCTGCTGTATGGAAAGCTTTCTACATGGCCCACCTTATAAGTAAGGGTATCTCATGCAGGGACAAGGAGGTCATAATATCCCTGTATTCTTCCCTTATAAGGCCCATTATTGAGTACAATGGCCCTTTTTGGCATGTACCTCAAAGCACATGCAGCGGCTGGAGAGACTACAGAGGTTCCTCAGCAGGATAATCCAGGGCCTCAAACATCTACCATACACAGATAGGCTAAAAGCCCTGTCCTTCTACTCAGTTTCATACAGACTCCTCAGACGTGACCTCTGTCTGGCATACAAAGCAATCTCAGACCCCGCCTTGATGGGACTGCTGCATATCTGCAAGTCAAGCTCCACTCGAGTAACCTGCACACACAATCTCAGCCTGGTCTGTGACATCAACTGGACTTGTTGGCGGGACAGATTTCTATCCCAGAGACTCCCTCTTCTATGGAATAGACTTCCTCTCCACGTCAAGCAAAGTACCTCATTATCCCTTTTTAAGTGCAACCTGAATAACTTGATTGGAAGCAGAAAATAAACCCCTGGGATCCCACCTGTACCCCTGTTGGACCAGTGCTGACTTGGCTAAACCTGGGCTAAACTCTTGGCTAGGCTTATAAGGACCTCATGGCCAATAGACTAGTAACTTTCTATGATCCTATGGCTTTAACTGTTTGATTTAAAGCAATGAAAACTGATGCAGAACCTTTGACATAAAGGGAATGCCTCGGTTAGTATACAAGCAACTTGAGGAGTTTAATTCCATTATATTGGATGAAGAACACACCAAAAGCTCTGTTAGAATTATGGCACACTATTTATGTTCCAAGACAGTTGAGGGAGGGGCAATTCATTCAAGAATCTGCTTCATATAGGGGTCATGGGCTGTAAGCTTTCCTGAGAAGCTACCTACTTTATTCCATTATGTTGGTTGTTGCAATGTATCCATATGTGCCACTAGACTATTGTAATTTTTTAAAGTAGTCACTTTATTGTAGATAACAAACTGAAGTGGCAAATCTAGATCCTCAAAATGTCTCCTTCATTTCTCCAGTTAGTTTGCAATTTGGAGGTTTACACCACCAACGCTTTGATGTGTCTTCTATCAGCAGCTTGATAACTATGCAGTAAACTTTCCAACAAACCAGAGGAGCAGAAACATTATCATGATGGAAAACAGGATGCTGTTAGTCTGCTTTTGTGAGCATGCTGCCTTCAAAATGTGTGTGTGTCCTTTTACCCTGCAAGTTGCAGTATTTAATGATTACAGAACATGGTTTTTGCATATCAGTTGAATGAAGGATCAAAGACTAGTATACACTTTTTTTCTTGATGTTTTCTCTATCTTGGCTTATCAACTATCCTTGTTGCTGTAGGTTTCATCTTGCATGAGAGCTGATCAGAAGAGCCCTTATTCAGGTAGCAATAAAGGGTGTTCTGTCCCTGTTAATTGCCATCCTCAACATTCAACATGTGCCGGCCCTGCTCCCAGTAACTCGAGAGTTCAAATTTTTCCCTCACATGACTGGGACTGCCCATGATTAAGGAAGGCCAGTAATCATTTCCACCTAAGGAACTGACTCATTGGCACCATGCATCTAAGTGCTTGATTTCTTACTGTGACTGGGAATTTTCTGTCTGACCTAACCTCTTCTCCAGTTACAGGTTTGGACATGCAGGAAAAGCTATAGTGGTTCACATTACAAAATGCTTGCTTACACACACACACACACACACACACACACACACACACACACACACACACACACACTGTAGCATAATCTGGCTATAATCTGATCTCTCCTTTTGATTTTTGGGTCCTTATTTTCTTACTGATTATCAGTAAAGTCATAGAATCCTTTTCTTAGGATGTTAACCATGGAGTATGCTAACTGAGAATTCGGTGTTATTTCCTTTTAGTACTTATCTCAACATACAATTTTCTTCATATTAATCACTACTGCAGTAGCCTTAGTTATATGGGTTATATCCTGCCAAGAATATAACAGACAGTCAACTTCCAAAGTTTCAGGGCACTTTCCACATGCCCAAATCATCAAGCAGTTTGAGCTCTGCTCTGCTGAATAAAAGACAAGTTTGGCCAAAACCCTTCACAGTTTTACTGCCACTAAAGAGTATGCTTCTCTGAGGCTTTTGAGAATTAACAGTTGGCTTGTACTTTCCTTAATTGGGTAGAGAAGTTCCTTTGGGAAAAAAAAAAGCTTCCATTTTCTTATTTTTTTTACAGATGCTTTATTACTTTTCTCTTCAGGAAAGTTATTTTAAAGCTAGGTGTGTTGTGTTTTAACAGATTGTCTCAAGACTGCAATGTACTTCTAAATTGAGCACTCATTGTTTCTATCATTTAAAAAGTAATGTTATCTAACTGATAAACTATTTTCTGTGGAGAAATTGTGTTTAAGGTTGTGAGGCTGCCATAGTATTTGAAAGTGCTTTTTACTGTTTTTTGTGTTAAAAAAATAACATTTATGGTTTGGTACTTTAACAGGCATTTTTGCTTCTTTTCTCCAGGATATAGAGGCACCAGTTTTGGCTTGTCCATGAAGCAGATGGTCACTCTCATGGTTGGTCCTTCTTTCAGCCACAAAAAGAAAAAGAAAACGTTAAGTGAACAGCCTTTACCACCACAACAGCTGCAGATGGGTGACTCTGCCATGGCTATTTGTTCTACCTCAGACCACTTATCTTTTACCCCGGACCACCTCTGCTGTAGCACCTCCAGCCACTGTGGACTGGGGGTTTGTCATGTCCTTTGCAGCTGTTGGAGAACCCTCAGTGGGCAAGAGAGAACTACTTTTGTCAGTCCTGTCCGAGAGAAGAGGGAATGTTTTCTTCTTATATCAGCATAATATGCCCATCCCTGGGGAAGCACTGGCTGCCATTATTAACACAGTTGGCCCCATTTTTCCTGTCAAAGAGAAACAGAAAACCAAACATGTATCTCCTCCTCCATGAATTTCTTTGGATAAGAATAGTTTACAAGGACTGTTTCAGGGCTTGATTCAGGCTATTAATCCTTCTTGTAGAGTAATTTTCAGTAATAGAAAGAGATGCCTCCTTTCCTGAAGAGATTCATGATTCTGAATCTGAACATGAAGATACAGGGATGGATTGAGGGTTTTGATGTCAGATTTCTAATTCACACTCAGACGAGAGCTCACTTTCTGATTCTGTTCGTATGGGGTTCTCTTTCTCTGAAACTACTGATAGAATGTCCCAGTGTTTTCAGTGGGAGAACACTGAGGTTTCTCAGCCCCTTAAAAATACTAGGAGTTATTACTTACAGAGTTTCCAGAACCTACACCAATTCCTCCTGTCTTTTCTGCTTTAGAGGATATATGCCATACTGCCTGCAGTTTTCCTGATAATGAGCCAGCTGTCCCTGAAAAGGCAGACAGAATGCATGAAGTTTTTCAGTCTTTTAAATTGTTATACACTATTCCCAAACCTGACCTAGCAGCTATACCCTTAGTTGATCCCACTGCTGCACTTAGTTAATTCCGATCCTACTCTTTCTAATATGGATGAGAAAATTACTGATCGGTATGAGGAAGAAAGTGTATACTTCTGCAATTCTGAATTTCAGCATTTTAAATCGTCAGGCTCATATGTTAAAATTTATTCTGACATATTGGGGTAAAGTTTCTTCTGACATATTGGGAAAGTATGATGAATATTTTATCTACAGTTACTTCTTATGAAGAAAAATCTATTTAAATAACTTAGTTTCTTCTACTGCACAAGTCACTACCTCATTGTTTGCAGTGTGTGCATGATTCTGCTGATACATCTATCAGGACTTGGGCCACTAGTATGGTTTTAAGGAGGTTAGCTTGGCTGCATTCTCAGAACCTTCCAGATGATGTTAAAATGAGATTTTAAATTCTCCCTAGGATAGAGATTTAGTGTTTGGCTCCTGTGCTACAAAGGTGATCAAAGTGTGATGAAAGGGGCACACTGATCCAGGGAATCTGTAAGGTTTTCAGCCCTTCTTTTCCAAATTGTATTTTCTTTCCCCTCATCCATTTTCTGCAAAAACAGAATAAACAGTGCCAATAGAATTCAGGTAGACAGATGTTTAAGAAGTGGCAAAGAGGTTCCAAAAAGAAGTCTGAAACCTCTCAAAATTAAGGACACTCCAAGTCTGAATGCACTTCAAGAGACCTTGTGACCCCCTTCCTCCCTGGCCCTCTTTCTCTTCCAGAAAGTCTGAATCTCCATTTTCTTTTTGGCAAAAAATATTTTTAGACAAATGGGTTCTGAAAATCATTTATCATGTTTACAAATGGCAGTGGGAGGAAATTTCTCCTTTCTAGGGGGGTCATTCCCCATCCTGAAGATCAGACTGTTTTGTTTCCATCTGCTCATCACATGCTGTCCCAATGGGTGATAGAACCAGTTCTTCCTTCTCAAGTGGGGAAGAGGTTTTATTCAAAGATTTTCAAAATACCAAATAAAGACAATGTTTGGAGACCAGTTCTGGATCTTTCTTTCCTAAACTTGTTTGTAATAGTGCCCAAATTCGAAATGATGTCACTTCACAACCTGTTGCCCCTTCTTCCACTTTCAGGTTTCCTGGTAACACTAGACTTGAAAGATGCTTATTATCACATTCCCATTCGTCCAGACTTCAGGCATTTCTTAGGGTTTCGTGTGTCTATCAGTTTTCTGCTTTACCCTTTGGACTATCCCATTGCACAAAGACTGTTCACAAAGTGTCTAGCTTCAGTTACAGCTCATTGCAGGCTACAGGTATCCACATTTTTCTGTATTTAGACAACTTGCTCATCTTTGCAGTCTTTTCCAAAATGTCAGGAATGTCTATTTTGGGTAAGACATCTCTTGCGCAAGCTGGGATTTCAAGAGAACATGCAAAAGTCTTTCTCGACTCCCTCCCACAGGATTGTGTTACTTGGATGACAGGTAGACACCTCAGTTCAAAGAGATTTTCTTCCACAGGAAAAGAATAGATCTTTATTTACATCTATTTTTAAGGTTTTCCATTTTGACTTCAGTCACTATGTGGAAGTACCTCAGGATTTTGGGTCTCATGGCATCTATATTTTTCACGATACCCCTGGCAAGAATCCACATGAGAAAAATACGCGGTATCCGAAATCTGTTGGGTCCCAGCATCAGCACCCTTTATCTTTTCAGATCCCAGTATTGGGGTTTATCAGAAGACAAATCACTTGGTGGAGAGAACAGATATCCTTAAATTAAGGTTTCCCCTTCTCCCTCCCAGCTCCAAAGTGGTCAGCCACCACAGATGTTTTGGTCTTTGCTTGGGGAGGAGTTTCAGGAGGGATAAAAGTGCAGGGGGTTTGGAACACCAAGTACAGACACAAGCACATAAATATCAAGGAGATGCTCGACCTGATCAAGGCACTCAACTCTCTGAACCATCTTTGGTCCCTGGGACCTCATAAAGTGGTAACAGACAATACCACAGTGATGAGGTACATCAACAAGCAAGGGGGAACTATGCCATACCCCCTTTGCAGACTAGCCCTGTTGGTTTGGAATATAGCTTCACAACACAATCTAACTCTACAGGCATCCTTAATTCAGTCAGAGCAAAATTGCGTGGTAGACAAATTGAGCAGGACCAGAGCAGACCCTCATGGATTTGATCCATCTGTGGGGAGTACCTCAAATAGACCTCTTTGCCTACTCTCTGAATAATGAACTGGCAAAATTCTATTCCAGGACTCCAAACAAGAAGGCATGGAAGACATATGCCTTTTCTTTTTTTTCTTTTCTTTAGACAGGAATTCTCTTGTATGCCTTTCCACTAATATCCAGAGTACTTCAGAAGATTCATAAGGAATCCCCCAGATTCAGAAGGAATCACCGAAGATGATTGTGGTGACTCCCTTGTGGCCCAGGCAACTGTGGTTCTCCCTTCTTTTGGAAATGGCCAGGGGCATTTATCACAAGCTTCCTCACAGAATGAATCTACTCACACAAGAACAGGGGTGTTTGATACACCTTGCTATCAATCATCTTCAACTAACTGCCTGGATGATAGGGTCTTAATTCCCTTTAGGCACCTTTTTCTGAGGATGTACAGCAGGCACTAATGGAGGTAAGAAAGCCTGCTACTAGAACATCATATATTAGCAAATGGAAAAGGTTTTCTAAGTGGTGCCAGGAACATAACCTGCCCCCATATAGGGCTAGTTGTTCTCTGGTTTTACAATATTTGCATGAGTTACTATCCTATGGCTTTTCTTATTCTTCTATCAAGGTTCATTTATCCACCATTTTTAGCATGTCTGCCCAAAGATCCTCCTCTTTCAAGGCAGTCATATATCAAATGTTCTTTAAAGGGGTTTTGCATAGCAGGCCTCTAAGTAAACTGGTGGCACCTCCTTGGGAATCTTAATTTTGTATTAGAGAAGCTAACACTTGCTCCATCTGAACCAGCTAACCTGGCTGACTTGAGGTTCTTAACATGGAAAACTGCTTTATTAAAGCTCTGACCTATGCAAGAACGGTATCTGAGCTGCAAGCTCTTATGGTGAGTCAACCTACCTCAGTTTCCACAAGGACAGGATTTATTTGAGAACTAATCATTCTTTTATTCCTAAAGTGGCATCCAAGTTTACTTTAAGTCAAACTATCCATGTCCCCATTTTCTTTCCTGAACCTTAAAATGAGGGAGAAAGGATACTCTACAACTTATGTCCATAGGCAACTCAGGTACTATCTTGACAGAACAAAATTTTTTGAATGATCAGATCAATTGTTCATTTCTTGTGAAGGTAAGAAGGGACAACTGCTGTCAAAACAGACTATTTCCAAATAGTTGTCCAACGATATTACCTTTTCTTCTACTGACCGTAACAAATCTATTCCAGGCAGGGACTAGGCCCATTCTACAAGGTTGGCTTCACCTATGGCTTTTTGGAAATGGTTGGATTCTAGAAGTATTGTAGAAGCTGCTTAGTCCTCTGTACATACTTTTACAAAGCACTGTAAGCTGGATTCCTTCTCTACGTCAAGATCATGCTTTGCTAAGACCATTCTCCAGGGGCTAATGGACTCTTCTCCTTCCACTTCCGAAATATTGTTAGCGATGGTAATCTACCCATATAGATAAGGCTACTGCAGCACTGATCCATATGAAGAACATAGTACAGCGGTGTAAGTTGATTTTATATAATAGTAGTAGATGTTTGAGTGATCACTCCTCCATCCTCCTTGTTTTTGGTGTGTTTTTATGCCAGGATGTGGATGTTTATTTTTTGTTATTCATACCCTTGTCCTTTCAGGGATCAGCCTCCCTCTCTCTGCTGGCAAGAAAGCTCTGAAGGGCTTTGCACCCAAACTAGTCTTTTATTCAGCTCAGCTTTAGCTGCTTGTCAGTTTGGGCACATGGAAGGTGCCCTGAAGCTTTTTAAGCTGGCTGGCTGTTCTATCCTTGGCAGGATGTAACCCATATGGCTAAGGCTATTGCAGTGGCAATCATTCAAACCTCTACTGTTATGGCAAGTTCAACTTGCACAACTGTACTTTCTGGATTTAAAGACCTATCTTGTAAACCTTGATTGAGGAATTGATTTGCTGGTCAGATAAAAGGGATTTACCTGATGAGCAGAAAAATTAAAGTCATGATCTGTCACGGTTTCTTACAAAACAACAGTTAATACAAACTGCACTTTAAGACTGCATTTATCTGCTTTATTTAGTTGTGTAGGGGAAAAAAATTAAAGGATATATGCTTAATTTGTTTGCTATTTTTATGAGCTGATGTTTATGACCAAAGTAAATGTTAAAGACAAGTTTGTGATGGATGATCAGCTTGACAAGATTATGGTTGCCTAGGTGACAGTTGGCACAATGAAAAAAATAATTTATAAGGAAAAGTCTGCTAGCACTTTTTCCTTTGCTGAACAATAATCACAAGTAATGGAGCAAAACATGTGCATATCTGATAGTAGGATAAAATTAATGGAAATGACACTGTCTATAGTTAATTATGAATGTTTTTTCAAGTATGTTTCTGAATATTACATTGAATTATATATCACTGAATATCAGAAATAAGAACATGAAAGTCTAACTAGTTTTAACTAAAAGAATATCACAGATTTTCAATAGAAAAACAACAAAAATTAAGTATATAAATATTTCTTACCACTACCATAATCAGGAGCGTTGCCACCCAGACCTCTATGAACCAAATTAATAAACTCCAGCACATGGCAAACAGGAAATGGGTGTAAGACACCAACACACACACACACACACACACACACACACACACACACACACACACACACACTGGAAAGGAACAGAAAACCATAAACAAACTAAAATGAATTCAATAAAAATAGTGAACAGACATATATATCCCGAAAATGAAAGAAATAGACCATCCCCGGGATTCATGAAGCTTGTGCCAGGCGTAGCGTAGGCGGTACAATGCCAAATATGGCTGCCGAGCGATTCAGGTACGATCCCAATTCCACGTGCATTGCCAGCGTACACCAGATCTGCACAGCTCTCTGCGTAGGTATGCAAATCACCCTATGCGCAGTAATGCAGCATGCAAATGAAGGTACATAGCGATTCATGAAGTGGCGTAGGCGTAGCGTAAGCCTACAGAAATGTAAACCAAAAAAAAAAAAAAACAGTTTACATTTTGACAAACAGAACATTAGAGCCATGAAAGCGGACCACACTCATGTATTACAAAGTTAACATATGCCAATGGCTAAATATACAGCCAATGGCATAAGAAAAGATGCACAACACATAAAAAATAACATTTAATGTGATGGCCACAGTAATGCAAAGTACAACCATAGGGCATGTGTGCGCAAACGGGAACACAAGGAAAATATATACAAATGTCATAAAATAGCAATGTAACACAAATCATGATTTCACCATAATAGTCAATAGTATGCATGCTACACCACAACCAAGCTGCAAGGGTTGCTAAGGGCCTGTGACAGTGTTCGAAGCGGTAACTATGAATTAGTAGTCAATGCCATGCAAATGAGGAAAGTAATAGTGAATCGCAAACGTCCCGCCGGCCTAAGGATGTACCATACGGCGCAGTGCTACAACACAGAGGAGTGGTCTGGAGGAATACATGACATCAGCAGTGGGGTGTGCCACTGCAACTGTAAGCACATTGGAGCAATGCAAATCTGGGCTGCCCATTGCTAAGCAAAGCCGCAGGACAGGGGTGTGGATGTAGGTATAGCTTTGCTTAGCTGAGAGCACACATGGTGCTCGAAAGCGCATGTGTACGTGGATGAAAACATGCCCGAAACCTGGTAAGCAGACGCACACACCGTGCACCAAAGCCCAAAAAGGAAGTTTAGGGGAAGACAATAGGAAATACCGCAGTAGGGTAATTGGAGTACAACTGAGCAATTAACACCTATTAACTCACAGGGGGCCATTGACGGCAGCTAACAAGGCTGCTAGTAGCAACCTGCAGAGCAGGATAGGGGAGGTGTCGGACTGCAAAGAAAAGAGAACTGTAACCGAAGAGCAAAGCAAACCTGCAGTAGATCAGCTATAGAACACATTTCGCAAAACAATCCTGGTTCGGGAAAGTACAAAACAAGAAAGCAGGCTGCTGGATGCGCACCAGACAATGGGAGGGAAATTGTTAAGAAAAGGTGAGGCAAGGGCAAGAGGTAATCCATGGCAGCCAAATGTAATTCAACACTAAAGGCAGCACAATAGCAGTACCTGTGGTAAAACACATAAGATAACCTGCAGCTCCGAATATACATACACACCCTATGACATCATCAGTGTTCAAAGCACAATAGTATAAAGTGTGAAGGCATCTCACACACACTTGTGTATTCCCAAACACTGCACCATCAGTGTAAACAGATGGGGAACTTTTACAATGTACTTGTTGGGAGCTGCAATAGCTGTGATTCATCAGCATGTGTTGGAGACTGAAGGCGTTGTGGAGGATGATGCTGACAACCACCTCAGGCCCCGGGAGGAGAAGAGTGTTCAGACCAAGGGTAACCTACCAGGGGCTACATGATCTGGAGATAGTAGAGCGTTACAGGTTGGACAGGGACATCATACAGCAAATAGTTGAGCTGTGCCGGCCACACCTGAGATCCAGAAACAACAGAGGGGAACCCATCCCAGTGGACACGAAGGTATGTGTAAGCTTGAAAATACTAGCCACAGGTACCTTTCAAAGGCCAACTGGAGATATCATGGGGATCTCATAGGCATCAGCATCCAGGGTACTCCACCTGTTCCTGGATGCCATGTTACCACATGCCAGTGAGCATATATACATCCCCCGAACTCAGGAGGAGTTGGCCAGCAATATGCATCTCTTCCACCATGTGGCACACTACCCGGAGGTACTGGGTGCAATAGACTGCATGCACATACATATCAAGTCATCACTCGGTGAGCATGGTAGGCGCTACATAAACCGCAAGGGATACCACTCCATCAACTGCCAGGTTGTGTGCAATGCCCAGGGCATTATCACGAATGTGTGTGCTGGCAGCCCTGGAAGCTACCATGACTTCCACATCTGGCATGCCTCACAGCTGTATCAGGTATTTGTCAGGGAGGACATCCCATATGGCCACCTTGTGGGGGATGCTGGCTATGCACTGGAGCTGTGGATGATGACTCCCATCAGAAATGCACACACACCCATGCAAGAACGCCATAATGAGGCACACGCACAAACCAGAATCATCATAGAGCGTGTGTTTGGGATGCTGAAATCATGGTTCCGTTGCTTGGACATATCTAGTGGAGCCTTGCAGTACTCTACAGGCATGTGTGCCCACATCTTTATAGTATGTGCAATGCTACATAATATGATCCTGCAGAAACAGCTGCAGCAGGGACATAATGGTGAAGGCCCTCACAGCCCTCCGCAATTGCCAAGGCCATCACAGGCACAGAGGGATTCAGACCACGAACACCCTGTGCAAGCCCCAGTAGGCAGACAGAGGCATGCCCAATATGCCCACGCCTTGGCAAAGAGGGAACGTATAGCACTTACACTGACAGTGTAGGCCCCTATGGACTGACACACTTCTCCACCTGCAAACACAGTAAAATGGATGGCACACACACACACGACCACCTGCAAATTGTAATGTATAGGTGGCCTACTGTGTGAATCCTTCACAGGCAGCCCTCAACTATTGCACACACAACAGCTATTGGAACAAGGAAAGTCAACACCTGAACAGTAAACGAAGCTAACAGCATATGTTGATACTGTATGTATAGGTTCCTAGGTACATCGGTAGGTACATGCCCGATTGTCAGAGGCCATTCATCAGCCTAGGCAAAATGTGTCTGTTATCGCCACCCCATCGATTAACCAACTGTCCCTCTATGGAGCAGAGCCAATTGCGGGATCCATGTGTGTAACCACTGTTCCCCACCTACTCTGCATGGATTCCCCGGTGTGTTAATGAGGGCCTCCATATAATGTAATCAGGGATGTAGTGCCAAAGCATGGGGAGTACCCTTGACAGGTATCTGCCACCCCAGCATTCTCCAGTTATGGTTGTGTCAAGGTGTAGCACATTACAGTGTGTGGCTCACTGTGACAGATTCCCAATGCTGGAGCACATCCATTAAACATCACTTGGACATACCATTAATTGGTATCATCCATATGTAAACTAACTGAGTTACACATTTGACTGCAGTATGGAGGAACAGCAGTAGTACAGTCCACATACAAAACACCATAACACTTGTACAAATCCCAGATGACCAAGTGGTAAAGCCACTGACTGTGTCGTGCATGTACCCGGTTCCACGTCCTGCAAGGTCCATTACATAATCCTGATGGCACAAATAATGGATGTTGGATGCAGGTCATTAGAGAATGTTTAAGCACATGTTAGCCGGTTAATGCTGCAGCAAGTGACGGTAAGCGTCGTTTTAAACATGACTACATGGATATGCGCAATACAGGTCTAAGCTCCGTGCAGATCACGGTCAAAGATGTCCAGAACAGGTGAAACCAGCATTATTCACCCTTGTACTAATAGTGCCTGCTCTGAGAGGTAAAACGACCACTGGCAGGAGTAGAACATGCAACCATGTACACAATCACCTACCACTAAGCTACCAGAGATGTACCAACGGCAGGTGTGTATTGTGACAGGTTAAAACACAAAAGGGCAGAGTTCAGCAAACAGTATATACCACCATGTACCCAACGAAAGGTGTGTACACTCTCTCTCCCAGTATATATATATATATATATATATATATATATATATATATATATATATATATATATATATTAGGGATAGAAAGGGTGATGAGAGATGTATGTCGATATATAAGGATATACATATATCTGCGAATATATAGACAGGTTAACGACTTGTACAAAACCATGGAGGTACAAATAAATAGGATACTGCCAACTACCGAATTCTTTACATACCAACACGTTTAATCACGAGGCTTAAAGACCGAAAGACCACAGTACCAGAACACCATAACCGCGAGTAATATTATCACGATGTTAAGGGACATTTAGTTATTGCTGCTGGTGCTGCGGTCCAGGTAGGTACTGTGTTTAAGTGTGGTTCTGATTGCTGTAGTGTGTGTAAGTGCGTGTTGAGAGTGCAGTGTGCGTTTCCGTGGGACTGTAATGTGTGTGTGTGTGTGTGTGTGTGTGTGTGTGTGTGTGTGTGTGTGTGTGTGTGTGTGTGTGTGTGTGTGTGTGTGTGTGTGTGTGTGTGTGTGTGTGTGTGTGTGTTTGCATCGTGTGTCTGTCCATGCTAACTCGGAGGTGGATTATTACAGTAGTTATGGTCATAGCCGGCCTTAGGTATACGGTTACCACCTGTCCAACTTTGAGAGGGACAGTCCCTCTTTGGGCAGTTGTGTCCTGACAACAAATATTAAAAAGGGCAAATGTACTGAGATTGTAGGACATAATGATGTCCCATATATTATGTAATAGTTGCATTAAATGGTTATTCCTGTATCTAAAATACGTAAATTGTACAAGAAACATAATAAGCAAGTAATGTGCTACAAGAATAAGGTTTTATTTAGGACAAAAGTAAGTTCTGTCCTTTGTACTGACAGTGGGTATGTGTTGGCCTCTAAACCCCGATGTGTGCCCTGCAAATGTCCCACTATGGCCATTTGAAAAGGTGGCAACCCAAGCCAAAGAGGTTGAGTCACCAACACAACTGCAATAAGTTCAAATATCTGTGACAGAAATACACGGGACAGCTTTCATGAAGCAACATTTCATTACATATCGATGTATTTCGGAGGGATTGAAGGATCAACATCACCTTCATGCTATATAGGAACCAATTAACAATGGCTTAATGAATAAGCCTGCAATAACCATAGTATTAGTCTACTAAATGACAGGTCTTAAATTAGGGAAGGGGCCCCCACACACATATGGAATATGTATAAATGCAGACCCCACAAACCTTTATCTGCTATGTACACCCACCTACATCTCCCCCACACCAGAAACAATTGCAATACAGACTGTAATAACATCACAAACTTCCACTCACTCAATGACATCTGCAGAAGTGTTAACATACCTTGTGAGAGACACACTTGTAATGGCGCCATGTGAAATCGTTGCTGTTGTACAATGGAACAGACGCCAATGTTGCAGGTTTTGTTTGCAATAGTCTCGTATCAGATGGTTGAGATAACAGCTACACTCACATGTAGAACTATATACTCTAACCATCACACACAATCCACAGGGGACATGAATTCAAAATATCTGTGTCTCTTCATATAGCAGTTGCAATTCATCACAATAAAACACATCCAGACCGTCTCCCTCGAAGGTAGGGCAAAAGGACAACGCCCAAGTGGAGTATTCAATTATACCCCACTGTTGCCATGTAATTGGCCAATGGAGTAGCTGCACAGCTGATGTGCATGTAATAATTTACTCTGGAACACCAATTGGTGGCAGGATACCACATGTTACAGGTATCCACATATAAAGCAATGGCTTGCCATACATTCAAACTGTATGCTCATACCATAGAACCGTTTAAAGAGGAAAGGAGTAACACAGAATTATCGTAAACTCGGACCACTAAGAAGGTATGTAGAACACTCAGTATGTTAGTATATGTAGTGCCTGTTCTGTATTAATGAAAGTGTATGCAATGCATACAGTGGGAAAAGGTATTATGTAGTGATGTCTTGTTGAGCATAGTAACGCTTGTAGAAATTGCGAGTACTGCTTTGGGCCACAAGGTAAACACCTCATACACCACAAGGGATGCTACATAAGGGCTTTAAACATAACAATTCCACTCCAGCCATGGTCAGTGGTAGGGTTTGTCCAACAAGTGCGTGCCATAACAGGGGATAGTGTATGTTGATATACTGTAACAGTAGGCATATGTATGGGCGTATAATGAGAATAACATGCCTAAGGTGGTCCTGCTGTGCAATTATGCTTTCCATTATGGGATATGGTTTAAACAATGTGAAAAGTACAGTATTGTAGGTAGATATGTCAAATATTTTACATAGCATTACTGTTATATTATGCAAACATAAGGTATGTCTATTGGAATGTACAATACACAATAACAGGATACATATGTCTTGTAGTCACCAGACAGTGTAACAGCATGATAGCTAATTGAAATGGAAGAGCTACTCAATTATCCATGCACAAAGGACATGTAATAGCTTCATAGGTTCATAGTTAGGTACTATGCTGTCTGGCCAAGTCCATTTGTAAGCCCAAATATAGTATTTTCACTGGCGGCACCTCTCTAGGTAAGTGTCCTATGCCTGTGAACAGCACAGCTATTTGTTTCCTGCACCTGTGTACAGTACAGCCGCTGCAGTGATCCCTGGCGTACATGTCTGTTCCCCATCCACCCATCGAGGTATCTCATGAAGAGTGCTAGTGAGGGTCCCTGCCTGATGTACATAGGAATCATGTTCCAAAGCATGGTGAATGTCCGTTTCAGGAATGTATCCGTCCAGCCCGTGCTACACATCATTGCATTTGGGTACATATCCCAGAGCATGTTGCTCTCAGTGGCTTTTGCTCATGTTACTTATGTGGAGCATATCCATCAATATTGTTGTGGACATGGGCCTTGTATGTTCAGCAGAGGTCACCTTTGAGTATGCAGTATGCAAATGAGTACAGTTGGGGTTTCTGTAGTTGTGCTGCATACATCATCCTTCGGAGGCGAGTAATACTGTTGGTGTGTTAATGTGGTATTTAAAGCCGTTGCTGTTCCGTAAGGTACACCCCAAATGGGGTGTTGTACTACTGAACATGTTTCATAAGTCAGGAGTACAGAGGTACAATGGCAGCCTTTGTTCCGGCTACAAACCCATTACAGATTAGGGTGGCAATGTAGAAGGATATCCACGCCCCCCTGGCAATAAGGTGATCAAAGGAGTGGGTGCTATCTACGTGTGTACTAAGATCCCTTATAATGTCTTATGTATGTAGGGGACTGCCACCTATGTGATAGTCACTGGGTGATTGTTGTAATCCAAAGGGGATGTCTATGCACCTTGTGGCATGCTGCTTGAGGGCCATGTTACTGACACCAGGTATCCGTCACAGTGATACCCTTATGGAGGGTGTGTGTATTAGCTGGTGAATCAATCATGGCCCCTAGTTTGCAGTCATCTGGAAACCTATTCAGGAAAAGTCTTTCTGTGCTAGACTGTACCTCAGGGAAGCATATAACGAACATGAGGGGCCCTATGACAGAGGACCGGGGTACGCCAATTCTAACTGATGTACAGTAGGAACTACAGTATGCTACCCTCACTGCATGTGTCCTGTCCGTGAGCCCCTTTGCATAACATCTCAAGATGTATGGGTCACTGTGCAGGTAGATGTGTATATTGACAATACCAGAATGGTGAACGGTGTTGAAAGCCAATGAGAGGACAAGGTAGGCTGTGTGGACCTCCTTACCATCATCTACTACCTTGGTAATGGTCGCAAAGGACTCCACCAGGTGTAGGAGCCATGGTGTGGCCCTAACAAATCCAACCTGGGTGGTATCAAAGGTTTGGAGGCCAACAATGTCTCTGTGAATGACTTCTATGTTGATGTTCTCCATAGCCTTGCAGAACAGTCTAGTCAGGCGTATAGGGCAATAGTTCCTCTGGTCTATTGTGGCGCCACCTTTGTGAAGTGTGATAACTGTTGCTGTGTACCATTCAGGGTCCACAATGCCTGATACAAGGCTATTAGTGAATCTGGTGCCCAGGTGAGGAGCCATGCCATTCCGAGGTTTGTGTAAATCACAGCCTGGGATGTTGGACAGTCACATGGAGTTTGTGTTCCAGGCTTTAGAGAGAGCAAGTTTGAACTCCGTAGTTGTTGTGACTGCAGGGACTCTGCATTGATCCTGTATAGATTTGGGCCCTTTAGAGTGTGAGAGGGGTGTAAAGTTAGTTGCCAGGATGTTGCCAATATCAGTCAGTTCTGTAATGCTTCTGCCTAACCGTTGCATGTCAGAGCAGATGTGGGTATTGCCATAGAGAGTAGTGACATACCTCCATAATGCTTAGTGGTAGTCCTTGGAATGTGTTGCAGTAATTTTTATGTAGCTAGCTTTGGAGGATGTGATAAGGGATCCCAGATTCCTACTGAGGCTGACCAGGGAGCTACCCCACCCATGGGAGTGTACCCTACTTTGCAATAGTCTCCTCCTTCTGTTGTGCATTATGTCCATGGCAGTGGACCCCCCAGAGTGGCATCCATTATCTGGTGGGTACCATCATGGCTCTTTTTGGGATAGCATGATACATGCAGTCGTGCAAGTTTTAATGAAGTGCGGTTGTGAATGTTTCTACATTTGTAACTATATTGTCCATCTGCACGGGTGTCGTGGCGTTTACTACTTCTGTCATAAGAAGCCTGAAGTTGGCTTTGCAGAAATATTGTACCGAGTTGTCTGTGAAGGGTGTGGTGCAGAGATGTGGATAACAAGGGTGATTAGCATACATTCGGAACTGACCAACGAGGGGATAACCCAAGGAGTGGAACACCAGTCACACATGTTGGTAATGTCTAGGTCTAGGATATTGTTGGCCTTGGTGGTGGTGTGTATAGGTTGATCCAGCCGATTGGAGTTTATGAATCCACAAAAGTGTTGGCCTAATGTGTCGGTACATGAGTAGGTATCACAGTTAGGTGTGGGGTAGTGTCAGTCTCAGATCAGTAGTTCCGGTTTGAACTCTACTTTCCAGTACACCAAGAAATGAGGGCCGTTAACCACGGGGTATGGTGTGGAATCCGTAGCAAGCTACAATTTGTATAGCAGTTCTGGCCACAATTAGTTGCATTTGAATTACCTCTGATGCATTGTGCTAAGCAACCAGCATGGAGGTGTGTACATCCCTGTGAAATATGGACACCTCCGTCGTGGGTGTTCTGGTCCTGGTTACATGACTGAAAGGTGTGGTCTGCGTAATAGCCTGTCAGTGCAGGGGTGCTCTCTGGAGCCTAGAAGTAGGTCACAGTCACTGCAGAAATATTGAAGTGGTCCATTATAGGGAGCGCCTTGGCTGAGTGCGTTTGAGATGAAGATGTCAAGCACTGAGTGACATTACCCTCAGGTTTTGCTTGCCTGTACCTGTTCTGGTGGTGAATATGTTGTTTGAAATGTGTCTAAAATAGGCAGTATAGGAGCAGCAAGAGCCTTAGATGTTATCCATAATCCCAGGGCTGACAGGTGCTGGCCATCTGTGCCAAAGCATTGTGGTTTGTCGACCATGTCATTCAAAGCAGACAGATATTGGATACCCTTGGAATGACACCAGAAGCATAGACAACTGTTGAAGTGAATAATTCTGTTGTTGTAGTTCTGTGTCTTCAGTCTGGACCAATGCAGAATGCTTCTCAGGGCTTGGGCGATACCTGCCTGGGCTACAAGATCGGAGAGCTATTGCATGTCCCTGTCCATGTAGTCCAGGAAGTTACATCTCGGGGCATTCACACTAACGTAGAGAATGACAGTCATATTGTACCTGTTGAGGAGTGACCTGAGTGCATAGGTTATGTTGTGGATCCTGTTACCCGACAGCCAGATGACAGTGACCATCACCTTGTGTAGCCTGCTGAGTGGGACATCAGTGTGACCACCTACAGAGTCACCTATGACTAGTGTGTTGGGTATGTTATAACACCCTATTGGCTGTAGTTGATGGGCACACATGAGTCTGTGGGCTATAAGTAATTGGTGATGTGTTTGGTGATGGGGGCTGCCTCTGTTGCCTACACAGAGTAGTATGGAGAGGCTCCGCAAATGTTGTACCTCTACTATGTGTAGCCTGTGGTGGTGGAGATCTAGTGAGACTATGTAATGAGTGGGGTGTGCTGCAAATTTTTAACATCCCCACATGATTGTCATGTTAAGTCTGGGTTGGAGAGAGCATTACCTCCAGCATGGCTACATATGTGCATCTCCCACAGGCTGTAGTGTCGTATGTTAGGAGGTGAGCATTGACTGACTACATGAGACGATTGCTATATTGCCTCATGTTGCCCACATTCATCATATAGACAGGCAATAACACTGGTAATTGACATTTGGACATGCCTGTATATTCAACCATTTCTCACAAGATATGTGAGGTAAGTGTGTACAACAGCTGTTGTACTGTAAGCATGCTGGAAATGTAAGGACAAACAGTGTTTACCTGTAGGAAATGAGTAGGATGGAATGATACAGTAATTAGTAGCTCATGAAGTGTGTACATGTTCTGAACAAGTGCTGAGCATGAATAAGCAATACAGATAGGGTGTTGGATAATATAAACTCACTGCCCCCCCAACAGGTACACAATCACATATCCATGAACACTACAGAGCCCCTGTAACCATAACTATGATGGTACAAGGTGCACTCAGGCTGCATGTGACCTGTCCAAATCCCTGGTCATATAATACACACATGGCAAAATAGTATGCTGTACACATACACTTCCATGTAAAACATAGGTTCATGGCAGTCTGTGAAAATACTGAATGGATCACACTAACAAGTTATCACAACCCACAAAGTGGAGACGCCACTCATAATGGGAGGCACAGCACTATTACCCTGCTGAGTATGGTCTGAAAGTCTATGAACCTTAATCAACATAGATGTTGTTAGCAGTACAGATGTAGATGACAGTACCGATGAATTCACACTGCATAGCATACCTGTGACAGGTCATAGGACATCATCACCCATACTGTGTTCCACCTACACTCAGTATACTACATGTACCTTTGTATGTCACAGGAGTGTTCTACCAGTGGCCTGTTCACAGAAGCAACACTACAAAAGATGTCCGAGTAACATGTGCATATCACACCAGTGGCAGCTACAGTAAAACGGGGTTAATGTTTTGTACTCCCCCATCATTGTAGCCCATACCACACAGACAAATGGGAGGCATCTGCATATGTGAGTATGTGAATGGCCATGACCTAGGAGCAATATCTGACTCAGTGTTGTGGACAATATACAGAATGGGCTTTGTGGGTGAGGTGCGTGACATATGTGCACAATCTGACAGCTGCTTATTGCATTGTTGCCGCTATGTTAATAACCCTGTGCCCATTAACTACCACCAAGGCAGCGGTCAACATTATGGACACTGTGTGTAAGGGATGGTGCTGTGCAGTTTACCTCCCTGAGCTAGTGACATCACCAGGCCTATTGGGTAGTCATACGAGACAACCCAAGTCATGACAGGGTGCCATCCATGAGCATGGAGATCATTGGGCAGCCATACTCAGCACTCATCGGATCACATATCACCTTTAAGAGGTATCGGCCATGCTTGGATGGGCGACACCAGCCTTCACAATCCTCATCTTTACCATGCAGCATGCTGCCTACCCTGCATAAAGACATGTGCAACACTGTGATGTTGGACATGCTACATGTACATATCCTGATCTGAAAGACATACGTCATGGACAGCCACCTTCCTAGTACAAGGGTCACCACATGATGGATAGATCCCTGTGCCATACACGTGACATACTCCTGCCATACCATGCAACCCTGTCCAGCAAAGCTGCACATGTCATCTCTGTCATACATGGTGCGATGACCACATGGTAGATGTATCAGTAACTGTCTGGATCAGTAATGTGGCACTGATTCACCTGTCGGCGGGAACATGGCTGTCTGATACACCTAGAAAACCTTACATCCTATGCCCATACATGGCCCAGGGCATACACACTACTACATAATCTTGGCTGTACATGCTATAGTTGATAACCATCCCTATGAATACCATCCAGCTAGCCATTGTCCCATGTGTATCACATGTGCAACACAGGCGATACGTGGCAGGATGTTGAACTGCTGTGCAGTGCCGTGTAGATGTATATGCCAAAACACATGCATGTAAAGGTTTCCATGTGCATGTCTGCATTGTCACTGCCCATGTCCGTGAAGGCAGTGTATGTGATGATATGTGACATATACACAGCATCAATGTCAACAGCATTAATGTGCACACATCCAGGCATGTGCTGATAGGTAAGAACACCAGTACAGGCAAACAGACATGCCCACATCATGACAGAATTCACATGGAGTATGAGCAATGTAATGAGGTGACACACATATATGGTGATAATATCCAATCCCCATCGGGTGTTACATGTGGGTGAAACAAACATGTCAGTCATGTTAGTGTCATGACGATTTGCAAAGACAACTGTTCATAAGTACTAAATGTAATACACATGTATGTGCATCTGTATCTCTGTGCATCTGAGGTGCATCTGTATCTCTGTACATCTCTGAGATGCTGTGACCTATCTCCATCAATATGTCTTACAGATAATGCCTCGATCACGACTGACGGCATATAGCCGCTTGGAGGATGATGCCCTCATACCATACCTCCAGGATAACTATGAGGTACTGTTCAGCCATGTGCTACAGCATGCCCAGCAGCGTGATGACCTGTGGCAGGAACTTTGCAGGAGGATTAATGATGTGGGTGGCCATAACTGCACCTACCAGCAGGTGCGCAGACACTGCATGGACCTGATCCGACATGCAAAACAGCGTGCCAATGCAATCGCCAGGGAACAAGGTAGAACAGGTGGTGGGCCACCAACCCAGCCCCCACTCACACCTACTGAGGAGCTACTGGCCAGCCTGGGGACCCCATCAGAACAGCATCCACAAACTCTAGCTGCCATTGCAGAGGTGGGTGTCTCCCAACCACAGAGCCTGGAATTGCCTGGTAAGTCACTACTGCACATATAAATATTATATCCCATTTAGTCGCATGCGTCACTGTACACTATGTAATGTAACATCATATGCAAGGTATGTTTATACACATTCCGCATACTGTAGTATGCTACCCAGTGTATGCACACATGTGCATACTCCATAGTATATGCTATTGTACAGGCGAATGTGTTAACATGCAAAGTGCACCCTGTAGCTGTCATACAGTCATGGATAATGATCAAACTGCTGTGTCACCCCTATACAGGTACCTCTGGCATGCCGCAGAGACAGCAGTCCATTGCAGGTGAGACAGTTATCAGTATCAGGCATGTGAATGCACAGATCTATTGGCCATGTGGCCATTTAACACATGTACACATAATGTATGGTCCAGTCACGATATACAGGTCGCAGCTTTCATCAATCACACTGGCTACCCATGTGCAATATATACAAACCAAATGAAACACCAACATGAAACCACAGTAACTGTCATTACTAGATGTGTGGACAGCTGTGCATACAATGGTGGAGGTGTTGTTCAATGTAGGAATATGTACTATACATCAGAACAACACATGTGGGGTATGCAAATAGTTCTACACAGTGAGCTGGGATATGGGCAGCCCACATGATTCACCATTGTGGAATGTGCCTCTGCAATGAGTGCAGACATTGTGATGTGCCATCTGACATGTCGCAGACATGTAGTGGTCCGGCTGCAACACTGTCACACTATCCCATAAAACATACCCCACATACCAAACATACAACCCTTTGTCTGTATAACCCTGTGGACACTGGAGTATCTGACATCTATGGGTGTATGTCATATGGGACAACACAGACATGTGACAGACTGCCATCACCCACATCTGGCTAACACATGTTCACACATGGCCATGGAGGATGGCCAGAGACATGTAACACACAGTAGATGTGATGTGTGTGTGTACACCCTGTTGCACATTGTCTACACATGGTCCAACTATAGCCTTTGTTGAATGGTTATATAGTAGATGTGGAACACTGGACATCCTAACAGCCTGTGCACAGCTTGTGGAGGTGTCACTTAATTCGACCACATAAGATGTGTTGTACATCATGACTGTGTCACAGCATGAAAGTGGTCACCTGTACAGTTTCCACATACATACACAGACACCACATCAGGCCAGAGATACCATACATTTCCCTTGCTGCTGTTGGACATCACTGTCGGCCATGCATCTCGTATGTGTGGTACATAAATGTCATGTGGGACATGGTGTATTGACCAGTCTGCCATGTGTGGACACGGTTGCCAGGCATCTAAGCAATGTTAGCAGTTGTGCAGGGGTGTCATCGGTATGTCTTCCGGTGACCTGTCACACATGACACAGCATGGTTTAGTGTGTATACACCTCAGCGATGTAGGTCACAATCCACAGTATGTATGTATTGTGTATGCATGCAGTCATGGCTATGGACTGTATGTGTATTCCACACTGTCTAGCAATAGAGATGCCTCATGATTCCATGCAATGGCACTGTGTCTGTACTTCACACTGTATAGCAATATAAACGCCTCATACTACCCTCAATGGTCATTCCCATCTGCTAACAGTGCATTCTATCTGTAGGGCATACAGACAACACTGCAATGTGGCACCATTACACCGATGTACATGTGTCAGGACACCATTGTGTCAAACATGTATGCATGTCACTGCACACATCAGCAGATTACATGTCATACTACATGTTAATGTCAAGGACATATGCCTCACATCAGCCATGTGTATTGTTAACCTGTGCTGGTCCACATGGTGCATCACAGGGATGCATGCTTACTACCATGATTGAGTGAATGCATGGCTTCTGCTATGACACATGCTTGCTGTTGTGTGCAACCCAGGGATGTAATCTAACTAACACTATTAATGTCTGAGCTGCATGCCGTCTGCTGTAGCACATGTATGCTGCATGCCTTCGGTCATATCACATGCATGGTTGTCTGTGTGTGTGTGTGTGTGTGTGTGTGTGTGTGTGTGTGTGTGTGTGTGCGTGTGTTTCTATTGTAATGTAGAGTCTTTGTTTGCCTTCACAGGTGATGTAGGTGCGTTGCCCTCCTGTGGTCCATCTGATGTTAGTGTCCTTACAGACTCTAGCAGTGATGAACATATGCTTGAGGTACAGGCAGGGTTGTCAGGGGCTGAATCTGTGCCTTTGGTTGCCATCCCACCTATATCCCCCTCTTCCCCGCGCACAGTTCTCATGCCAATACATACCCCATCACCAGTGGCCATAGCGGAAGGACAGTTACTGTGTGTTAGCTTGGAACAGGAATGTGTGGTGGCTACAGAAGGTGTGTCTTCACACCATGGGGTCAGTGAAATGACTGAAGATGTGCCACACAGGCATGTGGCCAGTGCTGCTCATAGGAGGACCTCTGGCCGACATGCACTTGCACGACAGAGCGCAGCAGCTGGCGTCACCAGACACATGTTTCAGACTGTAATGGCAGCACAGGCACGTGCTGAATGGCAGAACAGAGAAGGGCAGAGGCTTCAAAGGGCTGCTATCCATTCTTTAAATGAAAACATCCAGGCATTGGCAAATGCTCAACAACAGATTGCTGACATTTTGGACAGGCGATTGGGTGACATGGTTGGAATCCTTGACCGTGGCATGGCAATCCGTGAACATGAGCTGTCTGTGCTGGAACATCTGGTAGGAGTGAGGCGTAGGCCACATGGACATAGGCCAGCTACACCACCTGGTGCAGATCTACGCGAATGAGCTACCTCACATGCCCACTCCCATAGTGCCGGTAGCAGCAGCAGTGCAGCTGGTGCTGCACTGTCCACACCAGGACACAGCAGGCCATGTGGACGTGGCCCTGGATGGTCCCAGCGGGTACTCTGTTCCAGTGGACGTGTCATCGGACAGTACCCAATCTGTACCTCTGTCTGGTAGTGCCCATGCAACCCCTGGCAGGCACAGGTCACGTGGACGGACACAGTGAGCTGTAAATCCTAGTCTATACAATCTGGAGCTGTCAATAATCCCCCTGTGTAGGCCGGATACATGTCAGAACTGTGCACACACACACACACACACACACACACACACACACACACACACACACACACACACACACACACACACACCAGAAACATCTGCAGGGCACCAATCCCCACATGCATAATAACCACACATGTCCAATTAGATTACAGGCCCTAACCCACACACATGATGTCATCCACTGGTGCACCCTAGGCCCCTGGCAAACATCATCATCCTGTGCATATGATGATGCCTGTGCTGCATCCCTGTCATCCACACCATCGGTGCAGGGACATGCTCATACGGTCTTGATGCACAGGGTGAACAGAATAGTGAGATAGGTGTATATTACAATTGTGTACTGTTGACACGCAGCAGACATACTATATAGTACAGGATTAGAATGCATTGTTTTATGTTCACAGTATGTGTCTTGGTAACAACAGTAACAGCATGTTGGTAATGATGCCCTGCGTCCCTCCTTAAGATCTGATTGCATGTGCCATTACGTAACAGTGTTTTCAGTTAGAATGCATTGTTTTATGTTCACAGTATGTGTCTTGGTAACAACAGTAACAGCATGTTGGTAATGATGCCCTGCTTCCCTCCTTAAGGTCTAATTGCATGTGCCATTAAGTACCAGTGTTTGCAGTTTCACATGTGTAAATGTGGAGTACTCACAGGCATGGATGGCAATACCAGCATGCTATACATAGCCTCAACCTCACTGTTAGAAAGGCTGACATTCCATAGATCTCTACACATCTACTGATCCAGGAGCATGTGAGCTGTGCACTAGGCTACAGTGGCTAGAGACGTGACATCCATACCGGGTGACATCACAGGTACAGCTACATGGTGTGGGGGGTTTACATAGCGGTCTAGCTGATGTCAAGGGTAGGGGCTAGTTGATAGCATGAGGACTCACTGTGTAGCAGTAAAACACTGTCACGTTACAGGATGTGAACATATACAGACATACACAGACACACAGTAACACGCCCACACTCATGGGATCAATGACACTATAACACCCACTTGATAGTGTTGAGGTGAGGACCCATGCCTATGTGGTAATCACCATTACAGTACTGTGCACCCACATGACGTGACACAGAGAATGAACATGTACATGTAGTCAGTAATACCAAAGACTGACAGCATCAAAAGGGTAGTAGATTGCATCACCTTGAGGGGTTGGGGCCCTATCTGTTCTCAATGGTAGCATACATCCTCACTCCATGCACCAGCCAGCCATACATACATACACACACTGGAGTCCACACATGTCATGCACATACAGATAGCTAACATGTGTGTGACACACACCACCCATGCCTATGTCTTGTTTTCTACACTGCAGTATGTACAGATCTCTACAACAGTGTACAGGGGTGTATAACAATTGGGATATATTCCCCATCATATGTGGCATATATGGTCACACAAGCAAACACACATGGCAGTACTGTGAATCAAACACCTGCTATCTTCTGATACATCTGACAGACATGCAGCATTATTGCCCACATTACAATGTGTACCGACACTACCTTCGGCAATTGTGCTGCTATATGCACATGGGAGGACTTAAGTGTTACAGGTGTCAACTAATTTACAGTCAGTGACACCCTGACTGCTGTGTAGGTTGTATATTTTCACCTTCAATTACCAGAAACATAGCTTACTGTTTGCACATGTTATGGTAGGATGGCTTGTGACACACCTGTGAGCTGTCTTCAGCACACATCCATCTGCAAAGGTGGCCCACCACTTTATGTACACACATCCATCCATACCGGATGTACATACCATATATAGGGGTCAATGATGGGACTGCATTGCAACTGCATGTTGTAGTAGGACACAGATGAACTGCAAACATCAGCTACTGCTCATGCATGGTAGCTGAATGCATACCACTACATGTACATGTGTATAGGTCCTACATTCCTGTCATGTAGCCATGTTTGTATGCATTGCAATTGGTGAACATGTGTGACATACATGACACATGGACTGTTGTATGATATAGCTGTCATGGGTAACCAGTACAGAGGGAATGTTAACTCAGTCAACATTGCTACCTTATGTACTGTTAGCATTCAACAGCCATGGACCCACCTTCCATGTGCATGCATGTAATCGCTGTAGCCATGTGTCTGCACGAAAGACAGCTTTAGCTATGCTATGCACATATGGGTTGTGTGTGGGGCATGTACATATCCACGGCGGTTACATGCATGTCACATCCAAAGTTATGTGTACAGCCAACCTGGTTATGAATAGTGGTATCAGTGCATTGCATTACACATGATGGAACCCTGTCAGTACATGGGTAGTCTGCACAGTTGCTGTAGAGCTAGGTACAGTCCACTGGTCATGAGTAACATGGTGTTGTACTAATGTATGGATGTGTGTTACTGGTCCAAGGACACGGTGATGTGTCAGGGCTACATACTACAGTGCGGCATTTACCACTGTGATCTGCACCTGACACATCTGTGATGGCTTTTGAGAGTGTACTGGTCAGTACATGTGAGTGGCCTTCATATACGGGAGGACACTAACACCTGGTGCGTCCATAATGGTGTTATGGCCCACATGTCTGTATCTGAGGTATACAGTGGTAGTGCTATTGTGCACAACTGAGCCTTATGCCAGGTGTTCCTCACTGCACAGATGTCAGTATTCCCCATTGTTGGATCTAGATTGGCAGCTATGATTACGAACGCTACACATCTAGCACTATTTAGCATACACATACAATGCAGTTATCCTGTTGGTGTCAGGGTGTTTACCTGGTCTCAGGTTCTTCATCTATGTATGGTACTACATGTGCGAAGTACCCACTCCTGCCAGAACACCACGGGTGGTATTAGTGTGCCAGGTTTAGATTGGTACAGCTAAGGTGATGGACAGCAGCAGACGTTGTGTAGAAGATCGGTGTCAGACATATGTCGTACAGCGTTCATGCCAACGATGATGACTATCGACACACTGTGCCCTTCCCCATTTAGAATCTGTGTGCATACAAGACAGCCCATTGCTACTAAGTGTGTGAGCATGCCCAGTACGCCGTTGTGTAGATGGACACACAGTGCATTCCAGACTGACGTGTGCTACTAAGTGTGTGAGCATGCCCAGTGACACCTTGTGTCGGTTGTGTGCCTCTGTATATGGGCATGACCATTGTTATCCTGTATAGCGATAGTGGTCATCCAAGCATTAGATGACCATACCCCACTTCAGGATGGATTACTACATTTAACACACTGGTTCACAGATATGTTCACATATCTGGGGATAGATATGTCGATGTCTGCATTCCTAGAAGGTCATACTGACCGTCTTGAAAGGTGTACTGTCTGTGGTGTGTCTCATGTCTATGTAGTGTTGTAATAGTGCTCCGTAGGTAGCCAGTTGTCCTGCTCACACTACTGCCGTGTGTTCATCTCTGTCTGCCTTGGGGCAGTAATATGCTTTTAGACTGATCACACTCCATACAATCCCTATCGGCTTCTTTGCCTTTGCTGATAATGTCACCCACCTAGAAGTATGCCTCTGGGAGTACTGCGATCCAGTAATCTCGGTAGTGTGTTCTGTAACTGCGTAATGCTGTAGTGTGATAAGGTAGTCAGGTCAACGTTCTAATCCCAGCCCTGCCGTGTGTGTGTGTGTGTGTGTGTGTGTGTGTGTGTGTGTGTGTGTGTGTGTGTGTGTGTGTGTGTTTGTTTGTTTCCAGCTGCCTGGCGACAGAGTAATGCTTTTAGACAGCTCACTCTCCATACAATCCCTATCGGCGTCTTTGCCTTTGCTGATTATGTCACCCACCTAGAAGTATGCCTCTGGGAGTGCTGGGATCCAGTAATCTTGGTAGCATGTTCTGTAACTGCGTAATGCTGTAGTGTAATAAGGTAGTCAGGTCTAATGTTCTAATCCCAGCCCTGCCGTGTGTGTGTGTGTGTGTGTGTGTGTGTGTGTGTGTGTGTGTGTGTGTGTGTTTCCAGCTGCCTGGGGACAGAGTAATGCTTTTAGACAGCTCACTCTCCATACTAATCCTATCGGCGTCTTTGCCTTTGCTGATGATGTCACCCACCTAGAAGTATGCCTCTGGGAGTGCTGTGATCCAGTAATCTTGGTAGCGTGTTCTGTAACTGTGTAATGCTTTAGTATGATAAGATAGTCAGGTCTATGTTCTTATCCCAGCCCTGCCGTGTGTGTGTGTGTTTCCAGCTGCCTGGGGACAGAGTAATGCTTTTAGACAGTTCACTCCATACAATCCCTATCGGCATCTTTGCCTTTGCTGATGATGTCACCCACCTAGTAGTGTGCCTCTGGAGTGCTGTGATCCAGTAATCTCGGTAGCGCGTTCCGTTACTGTGTAATGTTGTAGTGTGATAAGGTAGTCAGGTCTATGTTCTAATCCCAGCCCTGCCGTGTGTGTGTGTTTCCAGCTGCCTGGGGATAGAGCAATGCTTTTAGACAGCTCACTCTCCATACAATCCCTATCGGCGTCTTTGCCTTTGCTGATGATGTCACCCACCTAGAAGTATGCCACTGGGAGTGCTGTGATCCAGTAATCTCGGTAGCGCGTTCTGTTACTGCATAATGCTGTAGTGTGATAAGGTAGTCAGGTGTATGTTCTAATCCCAGCCCTGCCATGTGTGTGGGTGTGTGTGTGTGTGTGTGTGTGTGTGTGTGTGTGTGTGTGTGTGTGTGTGTGTGTGTGTGTGTTTCCAGCTGCCTGGGGATAGAGTAATGCTTTTAGACAACTCACTCTCCATACAATCCCCATCGGCGTCTTTGCCTTTGCTGATGATGTCACCCACCTAGAAGTATGCCACTGGGAGTGCTGTGATCCAGTAATCTCGATAGCACTTTTTGTTACTGCGTAAAGCTGTAGTGTGATAGAATAACAGGTAGGTGCTCGATTCCAAGGCATGACAGGTGTGTGTGTTTGGCAGTCATACCCTATGTGTTGGTATCTGTGAGTGGCTAGCTTCAAGATGTGTTGAATGTGTTTTGTTGCTTTCTTGTATAGTGTCCACAGATCTCAATCGCCCAAGACACTGGGTTGTCAACACATACATTCGCCAATAGGTCTGGTGAGTAAATGTCAGCAGCCCTACTCTTACCCTTAATACAGTCTGACCCGTGTGACGCAATGAAACACACTTGCCTTGATAGTAACACCACTACATAATGCAGGTGGCACATGTGGTTTCCTTTTCATTCTTGTCTAATGCTTTGGTGTCATGTGATCCGCTGTTGTGATATAAATGCAATATCTACGTATGTGTGTGTGTGTATGTATGTATGTGTGTGTATGTATGTATGTATGTGTGTGTATGTGTATATATATATATATATATATATATATATATGTAGATATAGATAGATAGACATAGATATATACATATATGTATATGGACATTAGCACTATTGAATGTTTGTGCTGGATGATCTGTACGTGATCACCTTGGATGTATGTATATCTGCCATGATGTAGTGGTAAAGCACATAGTCTGTGGTGTGCAGGGTCCTGGGCTCTAGTAGTGTAGAAACTGGTTATTTTGTTGCTGGGAAGACCAAGGGACATCAAATACGGTGATAGTAAGGCACCTTTAACCAGTTGTGTACGGATCTGAGCAACAGTAAGCAGTGGTTATTAAATTTGGAGGGTCAGTATGGGTCATATAACTATGCATTAGAAGACTATACTATGCAGATGAGGTTGACAATAGTGAATCCCGTTTATCCCCAGGGGTGTGATGCAGATTCCAGGAGTGTGTTTGAGTAGTTAGCCAGGTGCAGGGCTCGAATATAGGTGAAAGCATGGGAGGGGGGGGGGTCAGGCATACTGTACGTACATTGGAGACCTGTGCCTCGGGATTGCTCCTGCTTTAGCACGCCTAAGCTAGGGGTGTGTCTATACCTGCCTTGTGAAATTGGGAGGGACAACAGCAGTAATGGAGTAGTCAAGGTGAACAGGCTGCACAAACAGGTGATAATCAGCACAATCAGCAGATTACATGGCCAGCCCGCCCCAGAACACTACAATAATGGGAGCAAGCACCATGCACACAGGTTTCTTCCACACTCTACACCACCAGTGTATACATGCGGGGACATTTCTCAACACAGTCCAAGCAAATGAGAAGGGCTGCAGCAGGCAACATAGACCAACATGTGCATGAGGCTGAGGGTGGTGAGGATGTGCATGCTGCCGAACAACCCTTAGTGAGGGGACATTAGACTTTACAGACCCAGGGTAACTTACCAGGGGCTATATGAGCTGGAAATAGTGGAGCGCTATGGGGTGGACAGAGACCTCCTACAGCAGCTTGTTGTGCTGTGCCAGCCACACCTGACACATCGAACAGGCCGAGGGAAACCAATCACAGTGGATACCACGGTATGTGTTGGCCTAGGTATACTAGCCACAGGTACCTCCCAAAGCACAACTGGGGATATCATGGGGATCTCACAGGCATCTGCATCTAGAGTATTGCACCAGTTCACAGATGCCATGTCACCACATGCCAGTGAGCACATAACATGTCCTCAACACACGTGATTTGTTGACCAGCAATATGCGTCTCTTCCACCACATGGCTGACTACCCTGGGGTACTGGGTGCTATAGCCTGCACGCACATACGCATCAAAGCACCACCCTGTGAGCGGGGTAGGGCCTACATTAACTACAGGGGCACACCCTCCAACAGCTAGGCCATATGCGATGGCCAGGGCATTAAACTGAATGTGTGTGCTGTCTGCCCTGGAAGCTATGATGATTCCGATATATGGCATCTGACGCAGCTGTACCACACCTTTGCCAATATGGACATCCCCTACAGTCTCCTAGTGGGGGATGCTGGGTAACCACTGGAGTTGTGGCTGATGACACCCATCAGCAATGCACACACACCTGAACAACCACACCATAATGAGGCAGATGCACAGGCAAGACATATAATTGAGCGTGTGTTTGGGATGCTCAGGTCATGGTTCTGGTGTCTGGACACATCCGGTGGAGCCCTGCAGTATTCACCAGCTACATGCACCAAAATTGTTATGGTATGTGCTATGCTACACAATCTGATCCTGCAGTAACAGTTGCAGCAGGAGCAGCATGGGGTAGGGCCACACAGCCCCCCACCAATGCCAAGGTCTGTACAGGCACAGTGTGACTTGGAGGAGGAACTACCTCAGCTGGACCCAGTAGGCGAAAGGGTCATGCACAGTATGACCTGTCCTTGGCAAAGAGGCAACACATGGCATATGCACTGACACAGTAGGTACCCAGGGATTTCACCCTCTGACTCGCACATACAGTACAATGGATGCCAAATATGACACTACATGTGCTCAGCCATGTATAGGAAGTGCACTGCGTGCATCCGACATACGCAGCCCTCCCAGCACTGTCCTCAGGTCTGGAACACCCCCAAGGTAAGTCAATCAACCTACCAATTGGCAGTTGTATTAGAATGTATATTTACCCGTTGCTATGTTATGAATGTGAGCATACAAGGGGATTTGGTGGCCGACTGTTGGGGCAGCAGACAGTACACATCCATAGTGGCACCATGGCATCTGTAGCACATACCAGGGTCACAATAGTAGTGAGTAGTACACAGGGTGTCCTAACCCACTGCAGGTTATGGGCTGAACATCATGTGTGTCCATACAGCCCACACAAGTCTCATACAGCTGGACAGGTGTAGACCAATACAGACAAATGCTATACAATGGCCTCTGGGTATGCCCAATGAATGACCCCAACCCCCACAGACACACACACAGACTACAGCAGACCAGGCAGTTGGATGTAGGTTGTGAAGGCTAGGACGTCCGATACCACTATGCTGGTAATTAAAGCTAGGATTTGACGTACACTGGTATGCCTCCAGCCAGCAATTTAGGTAGGTCCACACACTGAAATGGAGCACCTGGCATACCAGTACAGTAGTGGCAAATGTGTACAACTGTCAGCTGTGCCCCCCTTCCAACGTACACATGTGAGAGTCATGTGCTCCACCCCCAGTGCTGTGTAGGACTGTGGATACAGTTGGATGTCCCCCCACGCTGTGCAGAAATGTAGCAACTGTCAATGCCACATGACCTTTAGCTACCCTGCAGACACAGCATGCCACCTGTCTGTGTACAACGCAGGGGTTGGCACCACAATACTGACTATCTGGACATGTGACACGTGATCCAGTTGACCATACTTGGCATGCTCAAACACATGAAGGTATGACGGAAGGTATGATGGTAATGTCAGTCGACAACATGCGTAACAGTCATACTGGGCATGCTCACACACTGAAACACAGGACGACCAGATCTGCAAACACCAGTGGTCCGGACATATCTGCCAGTACATTGCTATATTGTTGGATGACTGTGCTGTATAGTATGTGTGTGGTACTGTCTATTGTCTGTACATATGCCATGGTGTATTGGTAATTCACATGAGCTGTGTGCACAGGGTATTGCTACCAACACGTGCAAAGGACGGTTCTTTGTTTGCGGCCAGAACGACGCCTTTGGATACGGCATGGTAAGGCACATTCCAGCAGGTGGGAGCAGCTGTGCATGGGTTTGCACGGTGTTAAGCACTGCTGACCTCTGGTTACAGCTCCTTATACTCGTTTAGACTCCACATTTCTTTAACAGTGCACTACTGGCATACTGGTAGACAAACACGCTTACACCCACTCGCTCACTTGCACTGACATTTGTGCTTACATTTGTCACTCACGCTGGGTGGGCGCGATCCCTTGTAATGCCTAATACATTGGACTACAAGATTACAGTATCGGGTATGTCTAACCATTAGGCGATGGCAGGCATTCGACTGTATGGACTCTGTGGCCTGTCCAGTGACATAATCATATTATATGCGTGTTCCTCATACAATCTGCTCCTATGTGGCTGATACATGGGAACCAATACTCTGCAATGCTGACATGTAAATGTTATTTGGGAAACACAGCTCTATGCCGGGTCATGCTACCGCATACCTATTGTAGGTTTTCCACCTTTTAGATTGGATGACGGGAGACTCTAGGATTAACACCTTTCCCACTTTGCATGGGACAGTCCCTCAGTTAGGCATATGTGTCATGCGAAAATACTCTAGCCATTGCAACTGTCCTGATTAGAGGACATTCTTATATTCTATGCATCTGTAATAGTTGCATGTAATGGTTCTTGTATACATGACATGTCGATATGTTATGTGAAGTAGCATAAGCAACTTGACTGCTGCTAGACTAAGCTTTGATTTGTGCTGATATGTATATTTCTGTACTATGCATGGCTGTAGGTATGTTCTGCCCTGGTACGTCTGACATTTCTACAGAGCAGGTCCCACTTTGGCCATTTGGAATGGTGGCAGCCCTATAGGACCTATATGTAGAGCTATCACATTTGGGAAGGCAATACATACCCACAGCCAGTAGTAAACTGACTGCTTCACCGGTTTGCATACGTTAAGGTTATTCTTGTAGCATTATAGTTGCTAATACTGTTTCCGATAACATGTAGCTGTTTCTGATACAACAAAATCATTTTATGACACCACTACACACAATATATGACCTCCTTTCCCGAAATCACAGGCCATGTGCCGTAACATTCATTTTGCAGGACACAACTGCCCAGAGTGGTGTGTCCCTCACAATGGCGAAGAGGTGGTAATCCAAAACTATTATGCTATCATCTACCTAAGGTGGTCAGCGGAATATGCGCTTTCCATCACTAGCAGATCTCACATACCAATGGGGGAGAATGAACACTGTATCAGGGACACTAACACCCTGAGGGACACATTTAGATGATTGGTTAGAACCAGACACATTGACAGTCACAGGGCATATGTATTCATTCACGTTTGTCGAGGTACATGCTGTTTATGACTCGTACATGTTGTCATCGGTCATTACCTGTATTCCACCACCTGTCCACCTAATATCACTAGTTCTGGAAGTGTTCATTTGGACTTTGTTACATTCTGATTCATAAATATGGACATCCATGCTAATGGGTACACGGTACTGATATAGTCCCTATGTGTTCCCCCAATGGTTTACAGACTATCCAGTAGATGTGCTCTTCAGGTTTGGGAGGTATAGGCATCTGCTATGCCCACATAGGAATATTAATTACTTCCACTGGGCAGGCCTACTACATCTCTGCCAACCAGCACCTGCACACTTAGGCCCATTATTGCATACCCATGATTCACCTACCTGACATCCCTCTACAGCACTCATGACAAATACTTACTGTGAGCGCAGCTGGGGTATGAGCACACCCCTACACATTGCCCACTCTCCCCATCTCAGAACACATGTCGTTCATTTTGTCAACCCATGTGTTATTACACTAACACAACCTACTGTTCCATGTACACCTACATCCTGCTCGCATCGATAACCAAGGGTTCACACGTAAAGTGAATTTTTGGTGTCCCGCACGGGACCCCGTTATCCATGTTTAAAGTGTAGACCTTGCAGGTCTCTCCCACTGGTACTTTCCTGCCGGTGGTTTGGAAAGCAGCAGTGTATTTATCTTTATTGCCTGTCTGTATGTCTGACCGGCCTAGCTGGGCAGTGTGGGAGGTAAACGTTTGTTTATTGGACCTCCCAGTAACATATGTCTAGTCTGAACATATGTTACCCGTAATTGCTGTAAAGTAACCTAGTTATGTACGTGTATATCTACACTGACATATATATTTGTTTTGTGTGTATATGTGTATATATCAATAACTGTTGTACGTGTATATATATATTTTTTTGTGTGTGTGTGTATACATATGTATATATATATATATATATATATATATATATATATATATATCTATATATATCTATATATATATATATCTATATATATCTATATATATATATATATATATATATATATATATATATATATATATATATATATATATATATATATATATATATATATATATATATATATATATACATCTGTGTGTCCGTTAACCAATACATTTCCCGGACATACACACTTTACACATGCGTATTGGGTTTTATCTCTGCTTCAACAGCATACTCTTGCCCATTATGACACCGACACTTCACTTCAGTTAACTTCACTTCAGTTAACTTGTAATCAGTATACAGCGGACAGATGTCGCACTTTGTTCATGTATGGAGTACCGCTGATAAGTGTGATGTGATACAGTGTCATTTGACCTATTTCTCGTCTGCACAGCCTATTATTCCTGCTACTGTATTTGTTTCTGTGCACATTCATATTATTTATGTTAATAAATGGTGTGCATGTGTTACAGAGAATGTACGTCAACATATTGATGTCTGCATGTTGTTGTGTCTTTTGGCTTTTCCCAGTTAGGGGTCGCCACAGCAGAACTCCGGTCCGCTAATGATTGGCAGATAGGTTTTACATGCCGAGATGCCAGCATTGATGCACAGCCTTCAACGAAGGTACGCCCATTCACGCACGTCTCCACGCAGAAGATGCTCTAGCTGGGAATCACACCTATGTACTAGCTGACCTACATGGGCCGCTCCATTGCAACCGGTGCAACCAACCCTGGCACTTGTGTCCATAATCGCATAGCCATAGTTTCTCCAGCCCACCCGTGTTGAGTTTCCACGCATAACAGCCATTATCCACCTGATATCGCAGCCATGACACACCTTTACACATTGCCCTCTCCAGTGCGTTAGGGGCCCTACACACATTTTGTACCACCTCGTGTATTCACAGGGTCTCACTCCATTTATATTTGCACATACGTGCCTTTCCTGGTGTTATGGATTACGAACATTTTGCGGGTTACAAGTGTAGGTGGTCACAACATGAACTACATTCCATCTGTGTGTAATGTTGACGTAGCACTTCAACAATATTATGGCCACTGGTATAACCCTGCCTCTGGTGTGAATAGCGGTGCTCTACTCACTCTTGTGCAGCCTTATTTGACATACTCTGCAAGCACTATATAATACCTTAGTTGCTCTAGATTCCCTTCACAACCCTTGTGGATATTTATCTATACACACATCTATATATATATCTATATTATATATATATATATATATATATATATATATATATATATATATATATATAAATAAAAGTTACATCTGTACAAAACATACATTTGCTATGCTGGGAGCTGCTTACACTCACGCAGATGCACTTGCATCTCCTTATTGTGAGTTACATGTTTACTGCCACTTCTTTGTGCTTACATGTGCCTTATTCATTATGACTGTACCACTTTGATTGATGGAATCCGGTTAATGGCCCCATGCGAAACACGCGTTCATCTTTACATGTTTAAATGTTGGCTTTACAGCACAGAGACATTCATTACACAAAAAATGATATGTGCTATAGTCGTACTTGAACCGGGAATGCCTTTACATTAGGCGGATGCTCTAACCACTACACTATTGATGTTCTGCCTCATTTATATGTATACCCATGGTTTATAGCTACCCTAACATATGCCTCACTGCTTCACTTACACAGCAGGCATCCATTCTCCTGCTGGGAAAACCGCAGTACTACACATGCTACATTTCCTATTCCCTAACGCTCTGGACCCGTGCTGCATGTTTACTCACTCCAAGGATATTCAGAACTCCAATGCTTATAGTCCTGGCACATACGTGTGTTTGATTGTCAGGGTGTTCCATGTGCTGGTTTAGGTTTAGGCTTCTCCGACTGGCGACTGGAACTGCCCTGTACCTGTTCAAATGTCAGACGTAGTACATGGACAGAGTTGGTCCCGATTTTAACATTCTACCTGTGTTTACAGACGCAGGGGTTTGGGCACCTCCGACCACATTATTAGGTTAGGACTACATAATATAGGGTGGGGGTGGTTCCACTACATAATACAGGGTGGGGGTGTGTTTCCACTGGTGTTTCCCTTCACATTTGACTATTTAATTCATTCATATATATGATGAATATTATTCTGGACATCACTTATGAATTCACTACAGGTATGAAAAATATTTCACCAACAACACAAACCACCAGTAAATATGATATCCAGAGAAACAAAAGAAGTGTTCAAAGCAGTAGTAGTTTATTAGGCAAAACGAACTCACAAAAAATTAACGCTCTTTTAAGGCAATTGCGTTTTCGTCCAACATAAACCAGGACTTCATCAGATTCTCTGATGAGATGAAGTCCTGGTTTATGTTGGACGAAAACGCAATTGCCTTAAAAGAGCGTTAATTTTTTGTGAGTTCGTTTTGCCTAATAAACTACTACTGCTTTGGACACTTCTTTCGTTTCTCTGGATATCATATTCACTACAGGTATGCAATAGTACTGCCAACAAATGTGACAGTTGGTTGGTGTACATATGTGTATGGACCTCTGTGATACTCTGGGTCAACAGTGACAGGGACAAGAAAATGACAAATCAGGGACAATCACGGGCACTTCTACAATATTACTACTATTAACTTGGAACGTGTTGACAGATTCGTATTACTACTTATTTTCTGCAATTAAAAGCATCTATTACTCTTAATTGTCATTAGCCTTTCTCATTCAACACCTTTCCTCCAAAGGTCACTGGCTTTGTGAGTGATTAAGAGGCTGGCCAGTTATTGCGCGAATGCTCTGACCATTGGTAGGGTTGCCACATTTACATATGTACAGGATGGGATATATTCTGGAGACACCAGATTGTTTAGGCCAACACACCCACGGTCAGTGCATGGTTTAGAACATTCAATATTTTCCTAGCTGAGAGTCTATTCCTGTAGCACTTTAGATGCTTATTCTGTTTCTTGTACGAATTACGTATTTTATATCCAGAAATAACTGCTTTAGGCAGCTGTTACATGAAGTATGGTAGTTATTTCCTACAATCACAGGACATTTGCCATTGTATCATTCTTGGTCAGGACACACCTACCCAAACAGTGACTGTCCCTCACACAGTGGGTCAGGAGGTACCCTGTTTTACGTCAGTGCCTTAATCACCCTATTTCCAAGTGCCACTATGCGAATGTGTACAATATATTCTCTCGATTATTCATGGGGGAGACGTGCGTCACGGGCAGTTGTTTGATCCTGGGTAGTAGGTTCTGCATGACCGTCTAGAGGCTGAACAGTCTCGTGCACCACTACTGCACATTCAACTTGTGTCCAGATGTCTACAGGACTAGACATCGTGTCTTGATACCAAGTCTGATGTTTACACAGGTTACTTATCCCATGAGGGATATCCAAAAATTGAACAAGAAAACAACCTTCTATTTTTCTGGACGTACGAAAATGTGATGGTGTTTTACATGCAAGGGATATATAGTTTGCAATCCTGACACTGCCTACTACATATGAGTAGTGGTCAGTATGTGTAGATATGGTTGCGCCAAGCTAGTAGCCAGAGTATGGCTGGATTTGGTGGACGTTCAAGTATGGGGGCGGGTTGTGTGCTGTGGAGTGGATGATGGGTATTCAATTATGCATCCAGGTGTGTTGCATTTGGATGGGCCAGTTCCATCCAGACCATTCTGTGGGTATGTGCCAGTGACGTTTCTGTACATGTGCATCGCACATTATAATATTCATATGTTTGTGTGATTGTGTTCTACAGTATGACCTGTCAGGTTGTATTGCAGATGTGTATACTTGTTCTTTGTGTTTCTTTCTGATTCACCCGCTACTCCCTCATACACCTCTAGTTCACCTATTGTGCATCCAACACAGTCTCGCCTTTGTGGATTATACCATTACCCATCCCCCCACACACATATTCCTGACACTCCATCCATCCATTCCTTGGTTGATGGCCCATGACACAGTCAAGGGAACACATTGCATACACTACATATGTCAGGTACCTGTATGGTTGTGTTGACTACCCTGGCATTTTTCACCTTCCACATGATCATGCACATAGGTACACGCACATACTTAACTTTCATGACATGGTAGGTACACCCAGGTAATACCCGTTCAACTGTAACACATCCTGACAAGAACGGCTTGGACCACATATGGGCAGATTTTGGCTGAATGCTCTGACCATTGGCAGGGTTGCCACCTTTTCATATGGCCAGGATGGGATATATTCCGGACACAAATCACATTTTACAGGACAACACATACCCACGGTCAGTACTACGGATACTTTTGTTTTCTGCCTACATGTTAGCTTATTGTTGTAGCAGTTTATATGCTCCTTCTGTTTCGTTTTCTTGCTTATTCTATTTCTTGTCACATGTGGTATGTTACATACGGACATACTTATTGTATGTGACTATTACATGCGATGTGGGATATAATTATGTCATACGGTCGCTGGATATTTTACATTTATAATGATTTTGGTATGGACACAACTGCCCAGCTGTGTACTATCCCTCACAATGTGGGACAGGTGGTAACCCTGACCATTGGGCTAGACGTAGCTATTGGCAGCATGCTAACATGATGCGTTTCACTTCCACTTGGTATAACTATCTACACTGCGTTAGAATACGGGCACACTGTTTTAAATGTCATTTGTTAGGGATGGAGACTCGATATTCGCTACCGTGCATTTGTGTTTGCTTCTTAATTTTGTGTTCGCAAAAACTGTCTTGCATGCTTTGCATACGTTTCAATATCCACGGACACTGACAGGTGTGATTACTATTGCAGGCAGATTGTTATATTCAAGCATTTTAGGTTGCACATCGACAGCCGACATTTCCATGCCTCCGTGCGGCACTTCGACATGCCTTATGCACTCACGCTCGTTTCCTATGCACGTGGCTGTGGTGGCAGCGCGCCTTCATTAATATGCATAGGGCGCTACTGCACCATCTACATGCCACATGGTCAGTGCAAGCCTAACGCCGGCCTTGCGCCGAGCTTCATGAATCCCAGGCCATATATACAGAAAAGGGCACATTAACCTTGTAATACGATACATATACAGTAAAGGAAATATGCTCAGCTGAAGTTTTAAATTGACATACATAAGGAAATTAATCCAAGAATGTAATTCCACAAACTACAAAAGCCAAATTGCACAAAAGTTACCACATAGACCAAAGTAAAAAAAAGTAATTACTGACGTGGAAAAAAAAATTAATCTGCAAATGAAAACCCTTAATGCATACTACTACAACAGCTAGAAAAATGCAGAACTAATGCCTGAAAAAGGGTCTAGTTTGGAACACTGAAGATGGACTTATCAAAATCTTGATGAATGTAGTGGTAAATGTACCATCTGATGTGAGGCACTCTGATTCTATACCCCGATCTTTAAATATTACTGGGTCTATATTATAACATCTAATTTTATAAAGTTCGAATGTTATAATATCGAACCAGTAATGTTGAATGCTGAAAACAGTGAAGGTGCAGGACACCAAATTCTTTCCCATTTGGTGGGCCGTCGCTGTGGCTTCTCTGTTTTCAGCATTCGATATGTTGGAACTTTACTGGTCAGGTTCAAGTAAGTGTGCGATTGTGTGTAGGTTAGGGGGTGGGTTAGGTGAGTTAGGGTTAGGCCGCAGGTCAGGTAAGTGTGCGGTTGCGTGTAGGTTAGGGTTAGGGGGCAGGTTAGATGAGTTAGGGTTAGGGCGCGGGTGAGGAGAATGTGTGATAGTGACAGACCTTAGGGTTAGGGTTGGGTTAAGGTAAGTGGATGGCTAGTAGTGTATGTAAAGTTTAGTTTAGGTTTAGGTGTACGATTTTAAGTGTATGTGTGTGGATTGCTGTTTTTTGTGCATGTTTGTGTTGTGTGTATGTTTCTCGCAATAGCAATTTTTTTCCCTGGGAAAAAAATTGCTATTCTGACTGTTCGATGTTTGCAGATTTCGGTGTTTAGGGTTCGATATTATAACATTCGATGTTTACGAACTTCAATGTTATAATATAGACCCAATATTACTACCATGGAGAATACTCCAACTCAAATAAGAACAAAACAACTTAATGCCCATTTCTCTGAGTTAGTGCAATCTTGTGATATAGCATATTTAGAGATTGGGGGGTTGGGACAGAACCACTATGTTGGGGGTATGGAGTGAGCAGCAGCCCCTTATATGAAATTTACCTGCTATTAGTTATACTATCATAGGGCAATATAATTATCTGCATTAGACTTCAAGTGGCAGCATTAATAGGCCATAATATACCTGAAATAAATCATTGTTATAAGTAAACAACAAAATGAAATCAGCATCAGACTAACAAGGAATAAACTATAACTGACCCATAGTTATTTTTCCTAAAAAGTAGACATTTCCAGTTGAGGAAAGCAACAATGAAGACCTTGAAATTGTCCTCCTAACAAAAACAGTATGAAAACATAGCTCTCAACTGTCCAGATTTTTGCAGAATATCCAGATTTTTGCCTCATATTTTTGGGCTGTTCTTTATAAAATATTTGGTTTTCTGGATTTTTGTGGTAAATCACTGAGGACTGAATTCACTAAATAATGACAGGCATTTGAGTTTCAGACTTCATATCCTTCAGAAAATGCATGGTAACACAAAACCTTTTATTCTATCAATTTTCCAAGTGTATGAGAGCAATATTTAAAATTTGTCCCTATTTTAGTCCTTTGTCCCCCATTATATGTGGCTTCATCCATAATTTTTTGTGCTAAGAGGTTGAAAGATATGAATGAAAATCCTTTAATAGGTCATTCACTGAATACATACAATCAGCTACACAAAATTTGCTTCTGTAAGGGCAGAACAATCCCACTGCTCATAAGGTGCTATATTACAAAAAATATAATACTGTTCAACATATTGGGCGAAGTGACTGTAGCTAGAATTTCATCTAGATCTATTTTATAAGTTGCTACAGAAAACTAGCAATCCAATTAGCTAGCAAAATCTCCTTAACTCCACGACAAACGGATGACTCTCTCATATTGGCACTCCATATAAAAACATATAAAATTGCTGGACTAGCAAATATACTGATTTCATGTTACACTACAGAATAAACACATCAAAATTCTTGTGTACCTAAAGACAAATACAAATACAATGCTCAAAATTGTGAAAAAAAATAAAACACAAAAAACTGAGACTGTGACTCTTGAAAAGTATTTCAGTGGAAAACGTAAAAAATGTGCAGCAACTCATATCCGCTCTATTCCTCGACCTGTCCAAAGCATTTGATACCATTTCCCATTCCATCCTCATAAATAAACTTTCTAACCTACAACTCTCTACCTCCACTATCTCCTGGTTTAATAGCTATTTGTCAAACAGATATCAGTCTGTCAGATGGCAAACATCCTTCTCCATTTTCCATCTTGTTAAGAATGGGGTTCCCCAGGGCTCTATCCTGGGTCCCCTACTTTTTAACATATTTACAAATAACATCCATGTCTTCTGTCCCCACTCTACCTTAATACAGTACGCAATCTATTCCACAGTTAATGCCTCCGACAATATACAAAATGTCCACACTGCCGCTCAACAATCTATGCACCAAGCAGAACAGTGGGTAACTGAAAACAACCTGCTTCTCAACCCCAAAAAGATCAAGCTTCTCCTTTTCCTTCCAAAAAACCTCAGTCCAGCTAAAGAAAACTTCACCATCTCATCCTTAGATAATGCAATTATCACCGCCTCCTCAAACACCAAATTGCTTGGTGTTACTATAGACAACGAATTAAAATTCAACCTACATATCTTAAACTGTAACAACAAGTCCAATCAAAAACTAGGTCTTCTGTACAGCAACAAATATATACCTAACAAATCTAGACCTATACTAGCTCAAGCATTTATTATACCAGCCCCTTTTCATCTTATCTTAATTAACAGATCTGCCTGATATTTCCTATCTAAATTGTCTATACATATCACTCTCTCTGCAGTCAATAGCTATGCTATTAAATGCATCTTTGATGTACTGTATCATGATGTTACTCTGAATGTGTATATTACATATTAGAAAATATTTTTATTTTAAAGTATTGCTATATTTCCTTGTATATAACTTAATGCTAACCAAATTTCTCAAACATATTGCTACTGCATTCTCAAATTACTGTACTTCTGCCTTGTAAATATTCCTATTGTATACTTCTCTTTCTCTGTTTTTGTACTGTTAAGTATCTTACAATTTGAATTATTTTTTTTCTTATTTTTACTAATTTTCCTGGAGCTTTTTTCCTCAGGTCTCCACTGAAAAAAAGGCTTTCTGGGCCCAGTTGGACTAAGCTGATTAACAAATGTAAAAATAACAATAAAAGTAAATGTGAAGCAGGTACATAAAATATAAACTCCAGTACTCCCAGCTGATTTCTGCAGCTTATTGGAACTCAAACCAAATGATCTACCAATAACTCAATTCAGCCATGTTACACCAACTTAAAACATATATTATCTACAATTCAATTGGATCAAGGTGTAAAGGAGTACACAAGATAGCAGGAGTAATAACAGACCTACCTTCATCATCCCTGAAAGGTAAAATTATATAACGACATAAATAACTAAGCATAGTAATTTAATATAAACCTGAGCATTCCTCCAAAATGTATGTACATGCATTACCACACAATATATTTTAATACGAGCCCTTAAAATTTCACTAAGCGTAGAGTAAACACTAATAAAACATTAGGCACAAACAGTTATACAAGACATCAGGGCTGACTAACAACTTATGGGCCACATGTGGCCATTTTGGTGGGGCCACTTAGTTGACTCCCCTACCTACCATCCCAACTCTCCCTCAACTTTCTGGCTTCCTAAGACTATTTCAAATTGGGTATCAGGAAAATAGGATATCGTTGCAGATTAAAAATAAAACAATATGTTTATTTATCAAGTTACATTTTGTCATAAGATGTGTTAAAACAAGAAAACTGTTGGACGCCTAGATTATACCCAGACCTAACATCTCCTGTAGTTCATCCCTCAGGGTCTGCTTAATTCACTCAGGCACATTATAAAGGTGCCTGTTTTATGCACTACTAAGCCGTGCGCCTACATGGTGGCTCATCAGATGGCTATATCCAGGATTACTAGTAAATATGTTCCCAAAGTCCTTTAGTACTGCTTGTATCTCATGAATCTGGGTGGGAGATAGCTGCTTGCCTTTTCCCCAACAACACTCTTTTCTGTCTCCCTTTTTCCTTCTTCCCCTCAGTTGACTCATGCCTTCCTCTCCTTCACATCCCATGCCCAAAAGCAGTGCACACTTTATTCTGCTCTTTCCACATTATTTTCTGCATAGAAAAATTACACTATATGAGGTTATAACAGTGTAGCGGTATTCTTCTTACCCATTTTACTGTCCGAGTTCATGTCATGTTTACTTAAAATTATGATTTCATTTATGTTGCATATTAACCTGACTTGCACCTCTCTGCTTGCTTGCTAGGACACTATCCCCGTTGCATTGGTATTACTTAAAGTTTATTGCATGTTTAGCTGTATTTTCTGGATCAGTGCTCTTCCCTGGGTAACAAACTTTAAAATAAATAAAAAACTGACTTTGTAAATGACATACTCCACACTCTCCATTGTCTTTGAGAGGCGTGGCAGAGAACACCAAGCACGCCATGCAGCTAAAAAGCAGGCTCATTTGAAACATGAATCCTGGTAAAATCTTATGATTCGTCACAGTCCCCAGCTCTTGCCTCTTATGCCCAGTATCCACTGATGATGGGTTACAGTGGAAAATATCAGTCAGTGAGGCTGTACTTAGTGGTTGGAGGAAAAATGGAGTGCCAACAAGAACATGAAAAATCTCAAACCTCCATTATGCATTCTTATTTCATGTTACCCATTTCTTCCTTCATGGACTTCAGTCATCTCCAGCACTTGCTCTAAATGTTGTTACCCAGTTAATATTCATAACTTGTTACCATTGGTGTGTTTCCACAAAACCACATAAAACTATTGAAGTTCCCCTGAATGCTCAGCAGTGATAATAGTAACAATATCAGGCCTCTTCTTAGAAATGATATCGGCCATTCACCTCCTCACTTATAACTTTTTCTAAAAGTTTATTTTTCTAATTACTTATTAAATTGGGCATGTAGACTAATACATGCAGATTCTTTGAAGTCATATCCTAGGTCACAATGGCAACAGTAAGGATTACATGTAGGTATAATCTGGGAGGAAACCAGAATGCCTTAAGGAAACCCACATGGATCTAGGGAGAATGTGCAACATACACACAGGTTGTTCAAGTTTCTATAATACACTTACCCCGAAAATTCCTCCCCAGTCTAATCCAACCCTTTTGCAGCTTTAAGATTCTGCTTATCTTCTAATTTGTACATGACTCAAAACTGTGATACCCATTGACAGTACTTCTGCATCAGTCTCCAGTTTAAGCCTGGTCTTACTGTAGTAGTAAACACAACCATATGGTTAACCCATCCAGTTTTGGGCCGAAAACCCAGATGAGAACTCAGCAACAGCATCTGACCACTATGGGGACTGAGTAACTAACAATGAATCATACAAGAGGCATGAAGCTGTAATTACTAATACTGGACTAACCACTAGTGCAGTGCATGACAGGAAATGTTGTCCACTCCACTAATAAGACTTGTAACTACTAGGGTGAAAGACCACCAGTAGGAAAATGCCTTGCACTTTGTTGTAGTGACTCTCAGGCAAATCTCTGGGTCATGTACCTGATGGTGTTAACTGGTTTAACCCTGATGCTGTTAACTGGTTTCAAAGTTATCTATCTAGCCACCAGCAAGCTGTGAAATGGAAGATCTTGCCCCACTCTTTCCTGTTACACTTGGAGTCCTTCAGCATATTTATAAATTATCTTAATACTGCCTCCTCTCAAGCATCTATCATACAATATGCAGATGATTCAACCCTCATATGTGCAGCATCCAGAATAACTCAACTTCCTACAGTCACACAAAAATACTTCTTTGATACTGAAACGTGGCTAGCAAAATCACAACTCATTCTCAACCCTAATAAAGCTAAACTTATGATCTTTCATCCATCTAAACCTACTAACCTTCCAGCTAACTTTTATATCACTTCCAGTAATACTAGGATTTTCCGAGATTCCCAAACAAAACTATTAGGCGGCATAATCGACAACAGACTAAAATTTGACATACACATTTTTAACAGCATCAGAAAGGTTAACAAGAAAATGGGAACTATATAGAAACAAAAAATTCCTTACAGACACTGCAAGAATAGCCATAGCTACAATCCACAGTCTCTCCTCACTCTTATATACATCCCCCATACTTATCAATCTCAAAAAGTCAGAACTAAGTAAATTAGAATCATGTTACAATAAGATTGCCAAATTTGCAACAGATTCCACACATTCAACCCATCACTGTCAATGCCTAAAAAATCTTTCTTGGTTGGAACTACCTCATGTTATGAACTATAACCAATTAATAATGGCTCACAAAATAATGCACAATCCTGACAACGTACCTTCCCCTAAAAAATCTTCTACAACCCAACTCTAACATTCATACTCTTTGATTATCTAACAAAGACTTTTACTCCAAGTACCCAAAAGTATCCAATACAGCAAGCAACTCTCTTTATTCTAACTTTGTTGCTAAAAACTGGAATCGCCTTCCACATAATATTAGATCCATAAGCAATCTTAATCATCTCAAAATATCTCTCAAAAGACACCTATTTGAATCTTGGCTTTGCACATGTAACACTCCAGGTTAATTATTAACTTAGCATTACTTGTACAATTTGACTGTACATACTAACTCTGTTAACATATCCCTTCTGACAGCACTACTTCTCTATAAGCAGTTACATTCCTCGCTGCAACTCTCACCACAGAAGTATTACTAACTATGCACTACTTTGCCTAAGGATTCTCCCTGCTTAATTTCCTAACTAATGCTATGTTCCTTCACATATACAAGTTCAACCATATATTTGTCTATATTCAAGTGTTCTTGTTCTATTTGATACTGTATATGTTTTTACATTTTATCCTGTAAATGTGTTAACACTTATTTTTTGTCAATTTTAATAATTCTATTACTTGATGTGACAATTTGTATGTAAGCTTAGACTGGAGCTTTTCTCCCCGGGGTGTCACTGAAAATGGGCATTGTCCCAGTCGGACCATCCTGGTAAACAAATGTAAAATAAATAAATAAATAAAATAAATGTAAGGTGTATGACCCTTGTCATAGCCTAGTGCAGTGCCCCCCTGAGGGAGCAGAGCCCTATTGGGCCAAATAGCCTAAGACCTAAGACTTGCCCTGCAAGACATTATCAGCTCTTACAGTCAAGCAGTTCATGCTAGAAAATAACACTTAATTGCATACAGCTTTTTACTGGACACATTCAGTATATTTGGTGATATACTGAATTTCATCTTTCTGAACTTTGTACTTTTGGTGGTCTTGTGTTCTAAGAAAAATGAAGTTCAGAACTGTGCTTCTGTGTATGTGGTCACTGCAACAGACCACCAAAATAATTTGATTAGTCCAGTAGTAGTCTTGAGTAGTCCACACAGCCTACCTGGACCTCGCAAAAGCCTTCGACACAATACCCCACTCGGGCATCATAAATAAGCTCACCAGCTTAAATACCAACCCCTATGTCACAAGATGGGTTTCAAACTGGCTCAGGGATAGAACCCACATGGTCAGAATTGCAGGTGCCATGTCAGACTCTAAACCAGTTACAAGTGGCATCCCACAAGGCTCAGTCCTGGGACCTCTCTTGTTCGATATATATTTCTCTGAGGTACAGGCTAACACGGGAGGACTATGGCTGACCAAGTTCGCAGATGACTGCAAACTGGGTGCCATAATCGACTCGCCGATTGACATAAGCATCCTCCAAAAGGGTCTCACAGAGATGGATAACTGGTGCCACAGCCATGGCCTAAAGCTAAATGCCAAAAAGTGCATAGTCATCCTGTCAAAGGAAAAAACTTCAAAGACCAATTCACGTAAGGTTCAAGCAAGGCACCCTTTATTAACTTGCAGCAAGGAGACAAAGCATGCTGGCAGAATGGTTTGTCTGAACATTAATAATTAGTATGGTATTTTTATACAGTTCTTTCCATGTCACACAGAAATGTTACTTCTATTGCTGATGTAGTTCGACACAGCTTTCTGTATTGTTCTACAGAAAATGTTACTAGAAGACTAATTGCTGACTAGTTGAGAATAACTGCTGATTTACAAAACATTTGAGAAAAACAACCTGGCCTTGGGGCTTATTTTAGCCCACCACAAACTTTCAATTCCTCAATTGTGCAGTTCTAATATATGCGTTACATTTTTCCTAGATTCAAGGTACATTTCTAGCTTAGGTACAAGTAATGCTGACTACGGTTTATACTTTCAAGCATCCATTGTGTTCCTTATCAAAGCTTCTAGCAGCTGTGTACTTTCTCATGGCATAAGCAGAAAATCAATAACTCTTTGTTAAGTCTCATGACACTAGTAGAAATGAATTACTTCTTGTTATTTGCTGACATTAGTAGAAAATAGAATGCTCCTTGTTAAGTTTCTAATAGCTGTGCAGATTCATGCAGTGTGAACAGAATAAATGTATTAACCCTTTTAAACCTCGAATGCACTAAGCATGCATGCATATTACCAATACATATTTTTCTAACATTTCCCCCTTTTTAATACTTTTATTCTACTTTCAAAATAAGCATAAACAGTTTTTTTTTTCTTCCCCTAACCTCTTCCTACTCAGGATTTGCAGTTAAGAGAGTCATTTAGTTTAAACTTATGAAAGCATTTTCAATTTTTCAGCAATTCTTCAAGTTCAGCACCTTGGTATAGGGTTTCTGAAACTGACATGTCTATAAAGTCTTTAATCAGTCTTTTTATGCAGGGGATGCAGCAGCACACACATACCACCAGCAGGATCATTCCTACACAGATGGCAATCAGGATGTTCATTAGGATACTGCCCCACCCCCCAAACAACCTCTGGAAAAAGTCCGTCAATGGATTTGGTCCTGGCTTGGTCATAGCCGACACCTGCTGAATTACCTCAAGGTGATTGTCTATCTCGTGTTTGTGGTCAGGAATATAAGAATAGCACTCCTCCTGGATTAAAGCGCAAGTACCTCCTCTCACCGCTAGGGTGAAGTCAAGAGCCATGCGGTTTTGAAGCACTACAGTTCTCATGGCAGTCAGTTCATCAGTCACCAATTCTAGAAGTTTAGACAGTTTTCTCAGTTCCCAGATTGATTTTGTTGCTCCATATGCTGGCAGTACACCTGCCCACAAGATGATGGTATCACCCAAGTCCATATGTGACAGTCCATTTTTCCCCTAGGCTCACAGCATGATGGTTTTTCCAGCCCGCATTAATTTGCCCCACTGGGTTAACAGGCTTGATTTCTCGTTGAACATTACGAATTTTCCCCGGATGTAAAACTGCGGTGTGTCATATGGCCGGAACCAGGTACCCCAAATAACAACTGCCGAACCAGTTCTCAGATAACCACTTATATGCTTTCCTACCACATACAAAGTAGCAATCTTCTACTTTGGTAGTAACTTTACTATGTCCTGGCTCTGGATGAAACATTTTTTTGTCAACTATAATCAGTTGTTTATAGAGATCAGCATTATGTTTTACTTCATCAGTTGTCCTATGCATCAGTTCAAAAAATGAATCATAGCTTGTGTTGCAATAGGAATCTGTGTTGTCAGTTTTATTGTAGCATCTATAAGGAGCAGTCATATTGCAATTGCTCCAACCCACCTGAACTGTATCATTTTTGTAAAAACACACAGTCCCCTTCTGTCGAACAGACAAGTGCAATGCTACTTTATCCTGTGATGTGACATCTGATGCATCATAGACTAAGTTTTCCCAGGTCTTGTTGGCTCCTAGGGGGACTGAAGTTAACAATAACCCCCCGTATGCTGTTGGCAAAGCTGTGCAAATCCAGCAATTCGAAACATTGAAGGTCTCAGCATACACATATTTGATTGCCTGGTAAGTGTTGAAGTTTGGGTGCCACTCTACGTGCAACTCTCCATGCTTATTCAGTTCGGTTTGTGTGGCTGGGAAAAGAAATGGCCACAACAAAAAGATTATTGTCACTAGTACAGTCAACAGGATGATTATGCAATACTTCTGAGGAAACTGTTCTGCATTCCTGTTTTCTCCGACTCTTCCGAATAGGTACATCTGGATCTTACTGGATCCTGTCATCTTTATTTCAGACATGTGTTCTTACTCTCTGCCCTAATAGGACCTTCAGCACCGATGGTTTCTTCACTGGGGTTGAGACGGATCAGTTCTATTGATCTGACCCCCCTTTGTAGCCAGACTTTGTGCTGAGGGCCCCGATAGAGAGGTAAGATTTTTGTCCAGTTCAAAGTTTTTAACTAGTTTGCAGTGCTTCAGGTGGATCCACGAAGCTTGCTCTGCTATCTTGACTGCAGTGGGTGTCGAAAGAAGCACCTGGTATGGACCTTCCCACCTTGGTGATGACCAATTCTTCTTTATGACTTTTATCCACACACCCAGTCCCCGGGTATCACTGCCACCTCTGATGTCTCGGTTTGCTTTCTATCTGAAACAGAATTTGACTGCAACAGATGTTTAGAATTCATGACTTTCTTCATATATTCAGCTAGTGTAAAATCAGCTTCCTGGTCTGAGGACATGAGAAGTTTCCGTTGGGGTGTATAATAAGCCCTTCCAAATAGTTTTTCAAAAGGAGTCAATCCTTTTGAAGTCGGAGCAGTTATACTCAGCAGCGCCAGGGGCAAACAATACAGCCAATTCTTTCCTGTCTCAGCTATTAACTTTCTCAATTTGTTTTTTAATATACCATTATGCCTTTCAACTAGCCCTGCAGATTGCAGATGGTATGCACAATGATTTTTTAAAGAAATACAAAATGCTTACTTAACTGCTGTATGGTTTGGTTTACAAAGTGTGTACCATTGTCACTGTAGATCCTTTCCGGAATGCCAAATCTAGGGATGATTTCTTTGACAAGTACTTTTGCCACCGTGGCTGCATCTGGATTTTTGGTTGGAAAGGCTTCTACCCATCTGGAAAACATATCTACAATGACAAGACAATACTTCTTATTTTCACATTTGTTCAATTCTATGAAATCCATACAGATAGTGTGAAACGGATATGGTGGTGTAGGGAAACTCCCTTGCTTGGGCTTTAATGCCCCTTGTGCATGATGTTTGTTGCAAATTTGACACGTCAAACAAATTTTTTTTTAGAGTAGTTTATAAATCCATACATTGTGAACACCTGGTTCACCAGCTGTACCATCCCCCCTGTTGAGACATGGCACTGCCCATGGTTCAACAAAGCTGCATATCTAAACAAATTAGATGGTAGTTATCGGTTTCCCTTCTTTAGAGATGTATAGCCCCTTTTCGAGAATTGCTCCTCGTTTTACCCATCTTTGTTTTTCAGCTTGTGTAGTGAGTGTCTGCATTGTTTTTAATATTTCTAAGTCTAAAATCTCAGAGAGTTGTAGTTCCTCATTTAAAAGAAATACTTCTGTAGCTGCTTGTTTTGCAGCTGTATCAGCTCTCGCATTACCTTTTGAAATCCTATCTTGTTGCTTGGTGTGAGCTGTGCATTTACAAATGGCTACTTTCTGAGGTAACTGAATAGATTCTAAAAGATCTAAAATAAACGGTGCATGATTTATAGGTTTGCCAGTAGATGTTATCATTCCTCTGTTTTTCCACTGTTACGCAAAAACATGTACAGTAGAAAAAGCGTACTGGCTGTCAGTAAAAATGTTTATACATTTACCTTTTGCTAAGATACATGCCCGTGTCAAGGCAATTAATTCTGCTGCTTGTGCAGATAAGTTGTGTGGTAAAGGTTTTGCTTCTATAATCTCAGTGTCAGAAACTACTGCATATCCTACTAGGTTCTGTCCTTCAGGACCCCTTTTGCACGAACCATCCACATAGTATGTCACCTCGGCATCATCCAAGGGGACATCCATGAGATCTTTTCTAAGTAGTGTCTTTTGCTCAATTACCTGCAGGCAACAGTGTGGTGTGCCGTCTGCAGGGGTCAGGAGCAGAGTAGAAGGGTTCAAAGTCGTGCATCGCTCAATTGTCATGTGAGGTTGGCTCAACAATATAGTCATACAGGAAAGATGCCTAGCAGGGGAAAGATATGTCACCTTTTCTTGTAGTAAAATAATCGCGATTGCATGATGCACTCTCAAAGTGAGAGGGTGGAATAAGACTACTGAGGCCAAAGCCTGTACTGCCATTGCAGCTGCAACTACTGCTTGTACACAGTGGGGTAAGAACCGTGCCACTGGGTCTAGTTGTGATGAATAGTAAGCAATGGGGCGTTGCTTATCCCCATGCTGTTGTGTTAACACTGATGTCATATAACCTTGCTTACAATCTACAGTTTGGAAAAAAACGTTTATGGTAGTTTGGTAATCCTAGAACTAATGAGGATGCTATTAACTGCTTCAGTTTGCAGAAAGCAGATTCTGCTTCTGGTGTCCATTGTAATAAATCCTGCGCTGCCATAGGCTTCTTATATATAAGGTCAGTCAGAGGTGCAGATTCCAAAGCATAGTTTGGAATCCAGCTCCGGCTAAAGTTAGCTGTACCCAGGAAGGACATCATTTCCTTCTTGGTAGTGGGTTTTGGTGCTTGCAAAAATTGCTACCTTTCTGTCCTCAGCTAGTGTTCTGCCTTCCTTGGATATTGCATATCCCAGATATTTGACTTGATTTTTCCAAAGCTGCAGTTTTCTTTTATTTACCTTATGTCCTTCAACAACTAAAAATCGTAATAGCGCTATGGTATCTCCTCTACAATCTTGCTGGGTGGGGGCTGCCAGCAAGATGTCGTCAACATAAAGTAAAATCTGCCTGCCTCTTGGTGGGGTGAATCCCACCAAGTTGCTTACCATTTCTTGTGAGAATATTGTTGGACTTTCACAATATCCCTATGGTAGTCGCGTATATGTATACCTTTTCCCCTGAAATGTGAATGCAAACCAATACTGGCTGTCGGTGTGTATCGGTATCGAAAAGAACGCATTGCTGATGTCTACCACAGAAAAATACTTCTGTTGAGGTTTTAAATCATTCAACAGGGTGTGTGGGTCTGGCACCTTAGGTGCCCTTGGTATTACTGCATCATTTACAGCTTGTAAATCTTGGACCATACGCCATTCTCCATTTGCTTTTTTAACTGGAAATAAGGGTGCGTTACATGGTGAATCGGGAGATTCTACTAGTATCCCTCCTTAAGTAAGGCTGCTATAATAAGCTTTATCCCTGCCTCTGCTATAATAAGCTTTATCCCTGCCTCTGCATCTTTTCTTAAGGGATACTGTCTTTTCTGTGGTCTGAATGCTGACTTTGGCGTGATAGTTACTGGTCCCGCTGTACGAATAAGTCCTACATCTGATTTTCCTGTTGACCAGAGAGTTTCTGGTATATTCTGTAAGGCATTCTCTTCCTCCTTTAATAGGAGTGCTAATCAGCTGTCCTCGCTAGACTGCAAGTGCACAGCTGGGTGGGTCTGAGTTATCCACTTCAGCTTCTGTATTTGTATTCCCTGTTCTGACAGTTCTAATTCTGTCTGTTTCTCCCATCTCGTGACTTTTTCTCCTAGGTCTGCCCATTCTATATTTTAGTTCTTGGTTAAGCTAACGTGGTAATCGATTAGATTTATAAAAGTGTAAAGAACTACTGGGGCAATGAACAGTTGGCTACACTGTTCCCTTCTGTGTCCCAGTACAGGTTATGTAATATCAATCTGTTTGCATGATTTTTAAACAATTCATGCTCATATTCCTTGTCAGGTCCTGGTGTGTTACAATAATACAGGGTACAGTGCAACAGGTGTTGCTTATCAATGTCAAGGGAGGGGAACTTGCTGATGGCTACATTCATTAATTCTTCGGTCACAGTCCCTGGACCAGTCGTAACCAAGTCCTGGCTGTACCAATAAAACATTTCACCCTCCAATTGCACTACAAAGGTATCAATTTGTTGCTGTGCTTCCATACCCTGCATGGTTGGGACTACTGCTATACCAAATAGTTGCATGGGGTCTCTGCCCAAGAGGTTTACTGGGCATTTTGCAGAAACAACAGTTTTGCTTTTCTGAGTCAATCCTGAAACTGGATCAGTTATTGCAATATTACGGGAGAGGGGCTCCCGATACAGCTGTCCATTAGCTGCTTTTACCAGTATGTAATCAGGTGACTCCGTGTTTTCTGGCAGTTTGGAGGGATGTATCAGGGTTCGTGATGCCCCTGAGTCGCACAAGAATTTTACTTCCCTCCCTTCTACCAAGAGTGTTACTTCTGGTTTCGTGTCTGCTAAATAGAGCTCCAAGCTCAATAAAGCTAGGTTTAATATTTCATTTTCTTCATTGTCACTAACTTCTTGCACTCCCTCTATCTCTTCTGTCACATCCTCTACTCCCTCTATCACATTCTCATTTGTCCTTTCTTCGCTATCCCCTTCTAGTGATTCCTGACTACCATATAGTCAGTCCTCACCCTCCTTGTCTTCCGTGGTTGCCTTCTTGTTTTTCCTGCAATCCTTTGCCAAGTGTCCCTTTTTACCTCATTTAAAACATTCACCCCTTTTCTTTCACCCTTCAAAGTCCTCTGATCATTGATCAGATTGTTTGTTTCCCTGTGCATTTTTCTTGCCCTTTTTCCCCGGACTGTACTACATAAACTTCTGCTCCATCTTCTACAGAAAATACTTGAGCTTTCTTTTTGCTATTAAAATGCCTTTCGGCATGCCTAGCATATTCAAGTAATGACTGTAACCTGCTTGTACGATGGTCTACCATGTGTTTTGTAATAAAACTGCTTATAGGTGCAATACTGCCCTTTAAAAATGCATTCTTTAACTGCTGTTCATATGGGGAATCTTGTGTTTGATCTTCAGGAACCTGTATTTCACAGTGGTTATTAAAACATTCTAATAGTCTGGCATAATACCGGTCAATAGTTTCACCTTCTTGTTGGATGCATTGATTAATGCAAGTCCAGTCTGCCCTAGGCTTCCATTTTTCAGAGATGCAGTCTGTAAGACCTTTTACTCTGTTGTCTAATTCTGCGCTGCTATGTGGGAGGGGTCTTTGTGCAGGGTCACGGGGATTCCAGTTGCCACTAATCATGTGCCAATCTGGCCGCACAATTTGTCTAACTACTTTTTTTACCTCTTCTCCTTTAGGTTATAACTCAGCCTCATTCCTTGTAAATCTTCTGAGAATTTTCTAAAATTAACTTTTGGATGGGGAATTCCCTCAGTGGCTTTCCGGATATCCTCCGGAGTCCAAGGTCTATACACTAAAATAGTTGGGTCCTGATTATCTTGTCCTGCCTGAGGATTGGGTACTTCTATAAGTGGGCATATTTCTTCTTCACTCATAGATTGTGAATTCTTAACCATTTGATATAACTCAATGCCTTCATTTGCGTTACCTGCCCTTGTTCGAGACCTGGTCCCGATGGGATCTCTAATATAAGTTTTTATTTTGATAATGCCTCTTTCTTCAGTGACCACAGGATATCGTGGGGGTGGACTAACCTGTTCACTTGCTTCATATTCCGGTAAGGGAGGCGGAGGTGCTGATGCTATTACTAAGTTATTGTCCTCCTTGTCTAAAAACATTGTTTTTGAATTTTTGTTCTTTTGTTCCCTGCGGTTTACTTCCTCAATCCACCTGTGTGCCTGAGAAATTCCTAATTTACGTTGCTTTTTTACCCGACCTTTGGAATCAGTTTTGAGCTTTTTGACAAGTTTGATAAGCGAGGATTTTTCTAATTTTCCGTCTAATTCATATTTATGAACCCATTTTGAATAATATTTAATATTGTCGGCGCGCTGCGACTGCATGTATTTTGCGTCTTCTGTTAACAGCAGATTTTGGGGTCTTTTTGTGCAATTATTACCCATTTTGTTCTACCCTTTCGATCGTTATGTAACTTCTCTTATTTTTAATGTGGTACCACGGATTTTGTTATAGTCTCTTCAGAATGACTGCCTACTTATTCCGTTTCTCCTGATCTGTGACAAGACAGTAATCTTTTCTGTCCCTGACTTGTAAAGAAAATACAGTCCTGACAAAAACAATACAAATCTAGTCCCTGATCTAAAACAGAAAACAGGAAAAAGTAGATTCACCTTACCTCAGCCTACGTGATTGATCACCTGATTCGCGGAGACCCGTCCTTCAGTTGCAGATCAGAAAGTGCCTGGCCTCTTTTGAACGACAATTCAGTCGGAGGGCTTTTCAAATAAGTTTCTTCCCCGTACGGTTTCAACCACCTGGCCTGTCTGATCCGAGGTGAAGAGAGGGTTCCAGTCCGAAGGACCAATCTGTCAAAGGAAAAAACTTCAAAGACCAATTCACGTAAGGTTCAAGCAAGGTACCCTTTATTAACTTGCAGCAAGGAGACAAAGCATGCTGGCAGAATGGTTTGTCTGAACATTAATAATTAGTATGGTATTTTTATACAGTTCTTTCCATGTCACACAGAAATGTTACTTCTATTGATGACGTAGTTAGACACAGCTTTCTGTATTGTTCTACAGAAAATGTTACTAGACTAATTGCTGACTAGTTGAGAATAACTGCTGATTTACAAAACATTTGAGAAAAACAACATGGCCTTGGGGCTTATTTTAGCCCACCACAAACTTTCAATTCTTCAATTGTGCAGCTGTACTATATGGAACAAAATCCCAATCCATGTTAGGGAGAGCCCCTCAATGACCCTCTTCAAGAGAAATCTTGACGAGTGGATGGGAGATTGTAGGTTTACCCCTGGGATCTCTTCTGTGTCCCTACTAGACAGAGGCACAGTAAACTAACCTTAAAAGGGCTATCTTCTGTGACCTACTATACAGAGGCACAGTCAACTAATCTAAAAGGGTGGCGAAAGCCAAACACACACTGGCTAGGCTTATAAATGCCCTAGGGCAGATAGCCTAGCATCAACCTATGAACCTATTACTGAAAATTGAAAAACAGGATTATTGAATATGCTGATCAGTTTGGGGGGGGGGTTCTCCTTTCTCCAGTGTGTTGTGACTGTGGAGCTGGTGTTTTATTTAACTTCATATTAATCACAGATCTTAGGTTGTGTGATCAAAGATTTGAGGTATGTCTGTTGTTAGGTGCTTTCATAGAAGAAACACAGAAGTTGTGATCTTATCTACATCAAAGGCAGTTAGAAATCGTGTAATGGCCATAATACTTGAAGAGTGAGTCAAGAAGGATGGGACTTAGCTGGCAGTGATTAACACTCCTGTCTTGAACGGAAGGAGCAGGGCTGTCTGCTGCAGGGATGCCCTCTGCTGAAGACAAGCAGTAGGTGCATAACATGTTGGAGGAGCCTATAAGAAGGCAGTATACTATAACAGAGTACTGAAGCAAGGAATCAGAGGAGCATGTACATAACAATAGGTGAGGTGGGGCAAAGGGAGTTTCCCTTTTTAAGTGTAGATTAAACTGGCATTTGGGGAAAGAATACTCCCACAAATAGGTCACATCCACTGATTTAGAAAGGAGTTTCTTAAATTCATTGCTTAGAAACTTTCATTTTCATTACAAGGCTGTAATGAGTAAATTATGAAAATTACTAGAATCAGTCTTTTTGACTACTGTTAAACTATTAAGGGATGAAGCCAGAATATTTAGACTTTTGTCAGCATTGGTTCCATGGACTTAGAAAATCATTTGTTGGTTCCAATTTTCTATCTTCTTCTTTTGGCTTTTAGAGGTCGCCACAGCGGATCACTTGTCTGCTCAGGATTGGCAGTGGAGTTTTTACAGTGTCGAGTTGCCAGCCTGGTGCCAAACCTTCCACAGAAGGCACACACATGCACACACTCACACCTAGGGCCAATTTAGTGTCCAATCCACCTACAGCATGTCTTTGGGATGTGGGAGGAAACCGGAGCACCCGGAGGAAACCCATGCGACCACAGGGAGGACATGCAGACTCTGCACAGAAGGCACCCCAGCTGAGAATCGAACTGGAGAACCTCTTGCTGTGAGGCTGGTTCCAGTTTTCTATGTCTTATCAAAAATATAATGTTAGGAGAGTAAGAACAAAATGTTGTGGAATAATCATGGATAGTCCTGAAATTCAGGACCATTTGAGAGGCATGAGCTTTGCATTTTTCTTATTTTTGTTCAGTTCCACATTTTGGATGTTGATTATAGACTAGGTGCACTTAATTGGGCATTATGTCTTTCTGTTTTTTTTTGTTTATTTCTCATCTCGACCTATAGGCCTTTAGGTTCTGTCCTTGTGTCTTGAGTGTTCACTGCTTTTCTACAGTCATCCAAAGTGACTACAACACTACACATTCTGTTTCACTTTTGTCACTCTTAAAACATATGCAGCTTACAGGTGGCTGCCATATCACAAACTATCATTTATATAAATCCACATGCATCATCTATCTCTCCAACACTGTATTCCTGCAGGCAGGGATATTGCTAGCTAGACTATGCACTTGCCTTCACCAATGCCTACATAACTGCACTGCATTAACAGATACATTGGCTACTTACGCCCACTGACTTGGTATCATACTGGACCCTTTTCAACTATTTCACTTTAATGCATTATTTCTTACAGTATGCAATGCCACGATGGCTCAGTTTTTGCTTTGTAAAATGTAATTGTTTTCTCTCTCATCATTAGTTTACATGCACTGTAAAATTGCCAAAATTAATTTGATTTGCTGGTAGACCTTGCTTCATGGGTTGCATGCTGTTATGTCTAAAAATTCTCCTTCCAAATAGCTGATACAATAATTATGGTGGGAATCCATGTTAGAAAATTGTAATGCATCCATGTCCAGTGCTGTGGTTTTCATTTACATTATGTTACACTGGATTCATTTCTGTGCTATGTATATGGGGAAATGAGTACACTTGTGTTTGACTACTTGAAAAGAAACACAAGTACTAACCATTGCCTTTAGGAAGTTTGGGTCAGGCTTTTATAGTTTTAGCAGCAATTGATGGGGAGCTAAGAGTAATTTATGGAATAGAAGCTCTTGACCTGCTTTTGGCATTCAGTACCAATAAGTTGATTTAATTTAATGAGATATTTCCTGCTGGTGCTGTATGACACAATCATTCTGAATTTTAGGGTGTTCTGTGTAGGATGAATATAAGTATATGTTTAATGGATTATTTTTGATATGTGCCATCTATTAATTTTTTCTAGACCTTTTTAAGCTGGAGAGACAAAGGATCATTTGTGTAGTTTTAAAGGAATGCTTTTTTTGTATGTGTAGAATTTTGGCAAGACACTATCTGAGAAATCAGAAATGTCTGCTCACAGCTTGTTCTTGTTCCTATTTCAGAGACTGCTGATGCCTCCCATCCTGGAAGAATCATGTTACTGATACAGTTTTCTTGGCCGCAACTCCAAACTACGGAGTCAACCAGTCTTTAGAAACATAATCATATCTGGCAAATGCAGTATCTCATCATCTTGTTCCATTTGGTTGTAAAATAAGCCAAAATAAAAATTATTCCGTTAACAACTTCCAACAGACTTGTAGTTTACTTTACAGTCAGATCGGTGATTCTTCTTTCTACCGGTACAGATATTTACAGTATGGTGGCCACAACTAGAGAGGCTGTATGAGATACATAGGCATGAACTGTGGCATCTTGGACAAACCTTATGAAATGTGACAGTAGAACTGACATTATCATACAGGATAGTGAGAAAGTGAAATTATGGTGAGAAATTATATAAGCAGGGGTGAGTATGAACTGAAATGACAGAAGCAAAACAGAAGGAAAGGCAGTGGTAAAGAGCTTAAGGGTCGGAAACAAAATAAAAGGGAAAACCACAAAACTCTCATTACCTTTTGAGAAATTGAGATGGACATAGATGGGCTATAGCAGTCCTTGACAGGCTGTAACTCCCCCCCCCCCCAGTTACAATGCATTTGAAGCCATGTAACACAGAAGCTAGAATACAGGATGTTAGGTATTCACCCTTCTGTACAGTCATCCCATACACCTTTCATCATCATTTAGTGCTGGAACTACTTTTCTTCCTTCCCTTGCTGTCTGACAGTGAAGTTATGTCTCTTCTTGCTTTTGCTGTGTCCTACAGATACTTTGTGGATTCACTCTCGTTGTTCCAGTCCAGCAGTGTTCTGAACTGTCCGCTTCTAACAGCCTCAGTTTTAAAGCATATTATTACCCAATGTACTTGGAATTTCTTTATATTACCCATTAAATATGGTACCCTCAGTTACCTGTACCATCCTTTCTGACCCTTTGTTACTATTAAATTCTTCTGTACTATACATAGGAATATAACATTTTTAGGTGGGGTCTTCCTAGCTGGAGTATTTTGTGCTTGGCTTGTTTTTCCAGTAGAAGCTCACCTTCATTACTTTCTCTAGTTTGTCCTGGCTACATATAGCTGGTAGTCATATCACTTTCTGAAAGCAGTTATGACAATTACCTTTATAAAGTTATTTTCAGTGCTTTAGCATTATCCCAGTTAATTGCTAGACACTTTTTAATCCTAGCAGCTAAATTCATGTCCCTGTGTTCATTTTCATTTCCCATCAGCTAGGTCCACAACATTCTTTGACCTTTCTGGACTGCTTGACTGTCATTTTTTTTTCTGTTTCCTCCTTATTTCACATTATATACAAATATTCTGTTTTTGCTTTTGCAGTCTAGTGCAGTTTTCACCACACTGTAGGAGGCAAGCAAGTTGGAAGTCATTGTACAGGCATTGTTATTGTTTTTCTTTCGGCTTTTCCTGGTTAGGGGTCGCCACAGCGGAACTCCGGTCCATTGATTATTGGCAGTAGATTTTACGACACCGAGGTGCCAGCTCGACGCCCAACCTTCAATGAAGGCACACCCATTCACACATGTCTTTCCAATGCTAATCGACCACGGGAGGACATGCAGACTCCACACAGAAGGCGCTCCAGCCGAGAATCGAACAGGAGAACCTCTTGCTGTGAGGCGACAACGCTACCGCTGCACCAATTGTACAGACATTACACCTTCTATTTTAAATCTCACCTCCATATTTTCTAAATTTGCCCTGTAAATGTAAGTTTGTCAGCAATAAAATTCCAAGTCATATTAGGAAAACTACATGCATAAAAAGATTGTGAAACATAACCCATCTGTAAATTATTTAAAGCTATTCAGTGTATCATTTCTAGCAACATTACTTAAATAAGAAATGTGTTTAGCAAACTGTAATCAGAAAATTCATTGCTAATGCATATTTGTGGTCATCACATTAAACAACAAAGGCACCTAGATAGTTTTGATAATTTAAAGCCAATATAAATCAAAATAACTTTGCAACTTAGAAGTACAGAAAAGAGCAAATCTGTGTGCTTAACAAACTGACTGGAAATTAGAGGTTATAACCATATCTATTTTAGAAGCGGACAAATGAGCAGGTGGCATATAAATGTGCAGAAGGTTGAGGTATAAAGTATGTTGGTCTGAAAATATTTTAAAAGTTTCAAACATAGTATGCTTCAGTTTTATATTATTTGATAAAGAACAGCTATATCTTTCTTGTCATACCAGATTGCATAATCTGCATGTTGGCTCAGTGGTTATAATCTCTGCCTCATTGGTCTGTGGTTCATTCCTGACAGCAGGTCACTGTTTGTGGGGCGTCTATATTTTGGATACTCCGGTTCCTCTCGGAAACCTGCTGGTTGATTAACTGTTTTAAACTGCCCATATATATGGTAATTACACTTGTCCTTGTGGTCTAGGTAATAGAATAAGTGGGTCAAAGTTCCTATATGAATAAATAAGTATAAAGAAAAACTATCTTCCTCTCTATAAAATAATTCCTACTTACTGCAAGAACTGAAACATGACCTAAATATATAAGCTTATTTGATATTTCTATGCTATTCAAAGTCTTCAGGGAACATGTTGATTTGGAAGGAAATCTCGGAAAACTCTCTTTAGGAACTTGTCTCCCAGGCTGTTACTTCACATGGCCTGTTTCCATTTAAAATGTCTTGCCCATACATACATGTCCACATAGCCAGCTGTTTTTCTTCTTCTTTTTATACCACTGGGATCATAAATATACTGAATGTCTCAAAAGTGCAGCCTTATTGTGAAGAGATAAGCCAGCCCCAGTGTCACAAATGAGTGAGCACCTCAGCAAACCTTCCATTTCTGTTAGAGAACAAGAGAAAGTGGAGTGAAATATATCAGAAGAAAATGCTATTTTTTCAGAAAAGCAACTAATTTAATCACTCTGGTCTGCAGAAACAAAAATTGCCTATGTAAATCTGTTAAGATGGTAAAGAATATAAATCCGAGAGGAATAAGAAATTCACGGATCTATATCAGATTGTCGAAGTATGCATACTTTAGTGATTAGGAGTATGCATACTTCGAATTGCTAAAAAAAAAAAAAAAAAAAAGTTTCAAAATAAGAAAAGAAAAACAAAAGGGTGTAAGCAGGTGTAAGCCCCTGCACCCCCCACACCCCCCGCTACTTAAATATACAAACTCCGAGATCGCACTTCAGTGCAATACAGTGCGGAAACAGAAGATTTCCGTTTCCTACACTGTAGCGCGATCTCAGAGTTTGTACATTTAAGTAGCGGGGGGGGGGGGTTGGGGGCTTGCCCCCTTCTTACACCCGTTTGTTTTTCTTTTCTTGTTTTAAAACTTTTTTTATAGCAATTCGAAGTATGCATGCTTCGATCACTAAAGTTCAATCTTTAGTGATTCGAAGTATGCATACTTCGACAATCTGCTATAGACCCGAAATTGACTTGTACTCTGTTCAGAGACTGTTAAATTAAGGAGCAGTTCAATCAACTTTCATTCCAAGTGAAATGGCAAAAAAAAAAAAAAAACATAATTTGGACACTATATACTTTTGAAAAGACAACCTTTAACTGAAAAACAAAATTACTTCAAGTGATACAGGGGCATTAGTACTGAATACAAGATCAAGTTATGATAAGTTAAATTGACAGTGATCAGGTTCTTAGACCATCTGATAACACTGTTTCCCAAATAGGGTCAAAAACTAAGTCACCAACCTTGCAGACTAGGTTTAATTTAAACATGGTTATGTTTTCAGATTTTCTTATAAATATAGGCAGCTTATTCTATAAAGTCAGGGATCTTAGTGATAAAAATAAGTATCTTAAGTTAGAATTAAATATATAAATGTTAAATCTCAGATCACTGAATTTAAGATCTGGTTTACTCCGACATGGTTCAATGTCAGTTGTGGTTTATAGGTAGTTGTCATGAAATAATTTGCAAGTAAAAATAAGTTTGTCCCTGATTTATCTATAACCAAGTATATAAAGATCGAAACAGCTTTTGTGTAACACATAATGAAGTTAAACTAAAGATATTTCTCATTACTAGATTTTTAACCATGGCACCCATTTATTTCATAGCAAGACAGGTGAGAGTATGAATCTGAGTAAATGAAAAGCTATTTGTAACAGTAATACCTAGGTCCTTGTAGTAATCAGCTTCTTGCAGAGTGTTGTATTAGAGTTTTCCAAGGTTCTGTGCTCAGATCATTCCTGTTTTGCATCTACTTTTCTGAAGGAAAAACAATTACTGGAGGGCTCTGGCTGAATAAGTTTGCAGATGGCTTTAAGCTAGGCTGTTTTGTCTCAAATAAATAACTGTTGTCAAAATCATGGTCTGAAGCTAAATGCCAAAAAATGCATTATTACATCCTTTGGGAAGTTATCTACCCCAGGGAACTACCACAGTAATACTTCCATAAGAGTTGACCCAATCATTTGAGATTTTTGAACTTATGTGGACAGTGACCTAATTTTTGACCGACTCTATTTTTGATAGAAAGTCCTTCTATCTTGCACAGCTTATAAAAAAAGGATTGTGTCTAGATCTATGGATGTCATTGTCCCCTTTTACTCAGCCCTTATTAGGCCAGTCATTAAACAGAATACCCCCTTTGGCACATATGTGTCCAGACACAGACATGCAACAACTAGAATGCCCAGAGAGATACCCTTTTAAAAGGATACAAGGCCTAAGCAACATGTCCTATGTGGACCGAGGTGACCTCTGTCTGGCATGCAATGCATCCTCTGGCCCATTACCATTAAATTTATAGCATATGAGCAAGTCAAATGGCATCAAAAATACTTGGTCTAGGACCTAAACCTCTTCTGCCACATCAACAGAATGGATTGAAGGGACAGGTATATTTTACAGAGGATACCACTGCTGTGTAACAGACTCCCCATCCACATAAAACATCCTTGTCCGTTTTCAAGCACAACTTAGATCTATGGATGGGAACCAGAAAGTTTACCTCAGGACTGCCTCTGTACTACTAATGGACAGAAGCAGCTCCTACATGCTTTATCCCATGCAAGTGTCCCCTCAAATTATCTATGGTATGACTGACCTCAGTTATTCTTATTATGGGTAAGGTAGTTATCGACCATGGGATGGGTAAAGCCAGTCTATAACCAAATGGTGCAGGTTATTTTGAGCACAAAAAGGAAATTAACTAGGCTTAAAATGGCCCACAAGGGCAGCTAGCCTAGTAACTACCTATGAACCTATGAATATGTAAAACAGTTATTGGCTTTTCACAAGGAAAGCAATCATGTAAGCATGCTGAATTGCATCTGAAAACATTTTCAAACCAAGGTACTTTCATTCATACACTGAAACCTTTACTTTCTTGCACATTTATGACATCTGCAAATTTGTCCAAATAAAAAATAGATATGGTTATAGCCTCTAATTTTCTTTCAGTTTAACACACAGATTTAATCTGTTCTGATACTATATTTATCAGATCTAAAATTATGGCCAGTTGATTTAGCCCAGTTGGAAATGTTTGCAATACAAGGATTAATTATACTGATGACATTGTTGTCAGTGACCACAAACCCAATTTTACTATCAGCACAATATTTACTTAGCCAACACTTTCTGTTTTTTAGAATGTTCACAAATACAATGGTAAACAAATCAAGACCTAACATGGAACCCTGTAAGCTGACTGTTAAATATTCAGATGTATTGCTATTTATGATCACAGTTTGTGGCTGGCCTTCCAGCCAAGTTGTTATCTATCTACCTATCTATATACACACACACACACACACACACACACACACACACACACACACACACATATATATATATATATCAGTATTAAATTTTAGTATCACAGGTGGTGCTGCAGTAGCGTTGTTGCCTCACATTAAGACGCTGTCCGGTTCGATTCTCAGCTAGAGCGTCTTCTGCGTGGAGACATGCGTGAATGGGCGTACCTTCGTTGAAGGTTGTGCATCAGAGCTGGCAACTCGGCACGTAAAAATCAACTGCCAATCATTAGCGGACCGGAGTTCCGCTGTGGCGACCCCTAACCGGGAAAAGCCAAAAGACACAACAACATAATCCTTTTTAAATTGCATTGAAAGATAATGTGTCTAATGCCTTAGAAAGATCTAGAAATATAACCCCTTGATGACAAACCACAGTTATCAGCCTGCATGATTTGACAAGGATGGTAACAGTGTACCTGCCAGTAATGATGACATGCTGGTTAATGTCTAGAAGTTCTATAGGACTGTTGTCATATTAGTTCAAGAAGGCACCACTCAAAGCATTTCTCAAGGACAGATATTAAGCTAATAGGCCTATAATTTTTAACATCTTCTCTATACCTTTTTTTTTATAAATTGGAGTTGTGCATGATTTTTTTCCATGAACAGGGTAGAATATCATGATACAGAAGTTTTTTTTTTTTTGAAAGTTATGTACTCACCATAAAATTAGATCTGTGTTGTCATATTCCATGCGTTTCTCTACACATTGGGTCTTGGATCCAATGTCGAACCATACTCGGCTATTTCAAATCTTAGGATCTGGTGCTAAGGCTTCTCTCCTACCCATAACCCCATGCACTACTTTAAAACATCTTTATAAAGGAACAAGTGTATAAACCTAGTGGACAAAAAAAAACATGGGTAAGAAACTGTGGAGAGACCAGCTAAACCTTTAGGATCCAAGGCAAAGTCAGTTAGATCTGTCCCAGAAAGGAACCACAAATGAGTAACACTATTTGCTAGGAATGAAATATGGATGAATGGCAGAAGGAGGGTAGTAGAAAAATTGATGGAATACAATAACACAGATCTAATGTGATGGTGAGTACATAACTTCTGTATCTGACGTTGTCTTTTCTTTCAATTCTTCTACATATGGGCAACTGTCTCCAGCTTCTTTAACTCTTGGAGAGCTCATGGAAGGATATTCCTGAGCATAGCTGAACCAAAGAAGCCCTGCACCTGGACTAGATATCCAACTTATGAGAATTGAAGGTGTGAACTTTTGACCAGGTAGCTGCAGCACAGATGTCATTAATGTGGACACTAAAGAAAAAGGCTGTAGATGAGGCATCTTGTTGAATGAGCTCTAGATTTTTAAGGGAAGAGTAATCCCTTCTCTTGTTAAGCAAAGGAAATACATCGAGCCAGCCATCTAGATAAAAAGACTTTGAATACCACTTGTCCCAATTTAGGTTTTGAAAAGGAAAGGAATAGTTGATTAGACTTCCTGAAGGGTTTTGTGCGGTGTAAGTAAAAACACATTTGGTGACGAACATCTAACAAATGTTAAGTATATTCACCCTTGTTTGAGAAATTTAGGAAGAAGACTGGCAACTTTATGGCCTGACTAATGGAAAATACAGAAGCCACCTTTGGTGGAAATGATGGATTTGTCCTCAAATATACTCTGTCTTTGTGAAAAACCAAATAAGGGTAGTTTGAGGAAAGTGCTTGTAATTCTGAAATCCTTCTGGCAGACATAACAGCTATTAAGAATAAGGTCTTCCAGGACAAGAATTTCAAATCAGCATTAGCAGCAAGTTCAAATGGGGGCAGGGGCTTGCAAGGAGAGCAAAACAACAATGATATCTCATGGAAAAACTGGGTCTCTGCTCAAGGGAAGTAAAAAAAAGTGCTTCAGAGAAAAGACTTAGATAACTTAAAAGAGGCTCTAGAATGACCTTCATCAATGTGAAAGGAAGAAATGGCAGGCAATTACACTTTAATAGTGGAGTAACTGGCCCCACCTTGAAAATGATGAGCAAGGAATCTAACACTGCCAAAAGATGGACTGAAAAGGGATCAAGGTCTTTCTCTAAGGCCCAAATAGAAATTCTTTTCCATTTGCTCATGTAAATCTTTCTAGTTGTAGTTTTGTGTGAGAAATATAAAATGTGTACAACAGAAGTGGAAAGCCTGGACTGATGAACCATCATAGGAATTACAGAAACCATGCAGTTAGTCTGAATGCTTGTATATCTGAGTGAAATTCACCTGACTGGTTGGATAGCAAATCTGGATCTGAGCCCAAGTCCCAAGGAGTGTGAACTAGATGAGGCCAGAGGAAGGGGAAAACACTCCTGTTGAGGCCAATGATGGGGCTATGATGATGACAGAGACCTTCAATGCCAATGCTTTTTGAAGAAACTTTGGAATCAAAGAGAATGGGGGGAAAGGCATAAAGAAGTCCCAGGGCCAAGGGTGCAACAGAGCATCCCTGGGTGACTCCTCCTCATGAATGATCAGAGCAAAGAACTTGTTGCATTTGGTGATCATGGGAGAGGCAAAGAGATCACAAAAAGGACATCCCCAGAGGCTGAAAATCTGCTCTGATACTAGCGGGTTGAGGGATTACTCATGAGGGAGCAGGATGGATCTGCTTAACCTGTCCACAAAAATATTTGACCTTCCCAGTATATGTGTAGCTACTGGAAAGCAGCTAGAGGACAATGCCCGTTTGCCAAGCCCTAATGGCCTCTTAACACAAGGGGTAAATCTGGATCCCCCCATTTGTTGATGTACCAAACCACAAAGGTATTGTCTGCTTGAATCAAAATCACGTACAAAGGAAGAGAGTCTTGAAAGGCCTGCAATACTAGGATGACTGCTCATCTCCAAAATATTGATGTGAAGACTGGCCTCTAGCTGAGACAATGTGCCTTGGACTATCCTTCCCAAATAACACCCTCTTACCTTAGTAGGAAAAAAAAATGAAGAGATATTCCCTTTTGCTGTGGTGAACTGCCCAATAAATAATCCACAAACCAAAAGACAGCTGGTTCACCCAGGCTAACACTGTGCTGAAAAGCAAATAAACTGTCTGTGCAATTCAGTAATAAAAGTTCTGTTAAAATCCAGAATTTAATGAAAAGAATGAAATAAAACAAAATAAGAACAAAAATAATAAAAATTAAGTCCCTTGTCCAACGATAAGCGCTTTCGAATAGTTCTTTTTCAGATCATATAATCAAATGGGACATTCATCTGTATATATAAGCCAGTCAAAATTATTCACCCATGAGAATATCAACACCAAAGTTCCAGCCAATTCATGTTTGGATTTCTCCACCTGATTTGCATAAACCGGGTTAACAATCCCATTTTCTAAATGGATGCCTCACACAGCTTGCTAATGTTCAGTACTAATGAACTATGCAAAGTAGGTGATGTTAGTAACCAATAGCACTTCCAAAAGAAGTAACAGATGAAGCAGCTAGCTTTCATGCATACTTAGAAGCATGCCTCACACTAATGTGTTGGAGTCAGAATATGCAAAATAGGTGAACTAAACAGCCAATAGTGGCTTCCAAAAAACAGCAAAAGACAAATCTGCTAGCCTTCATGTATTCTTAGTAAAAAACTTGTCAAATAATCCCAAAAGCAGTTCTTTACATATTTCTAATATTCAATAGAGGAAAAATGGCACGAACAATAAATGGATGATTTAAGTAGCCAATGGTGGCTTCCAAGGAGTGGCAAAAAACAAATCTGCTGACTTTCATAAATTCCTATTATGAAACTTATTTTCTTTAATCCAATTAACCCAAAACAAGTTTTTCACACATCTCTGATGTCCAGTGATGGGGATGAAAAAAAAATATGTAGTAGTATGCATCGCTATCAATAAAACATAGGCGATATTACTAAAATGTCATTTCTCAAGACAGGAATATAGCAGGACAATTACTAAGTGACAATAAATGTCAAGGCTCCATGTCTTGCATAGCCACATTTGTACCTCGATAAATTCACATGGTGTCTGAAATGTTCTATTTGTCAGATAGACAGAGGAGCTTACTTCAGCAAACTCCTTTTTGGTGGCTGCCACCATAACCATGGAATCAACTGCTGGACCCTTGATCCATTTATCTGGCTTCTTCAGGATGGGTTCAACTGGTTCAGGTTCCTTCCATGCCCTGGTTGAGATAAGGTCCACCATTTCATTCACAGCAGGGTACCATCCAAAAAGCAGATGGGTCAGAGCCAAAAGCCTTGAGGAATCCAATTTCTCAGAAGAAGGTGTTTGGGAAGACCAAACCCTTTCCGTCTGAAAGTTCAAGGGTTTCTCCAAATGAGACATCCTGAATGGGGGAGCTGGGTGAACCTTCTCCCTCATCAAAATCAGTATATGTGGTGGGGGTTTCCACAAGGGCAATCTAAGTGTCTCCTCTTACACTCATGTTTTCTAGGAACCTCTTCTGTGGGTTGCTTAGGAGAGGACTCAAATGTATAATGCCACACAAGGTAGAACAGGATCAAGGCCGTCAAGAACTGGCTGCTCCAAAGAGACAATAAAAGCAGGCTGCGCACCCTAGGAGATCCATGGGGGGGGGGTGGATCCAATTGAAAAAAGAAGATCTATCCCTCATTTCTGAGAGTACTATCTTGAAAGCCTCAATTTCTAAACCCTCAGTGGCTCCATGGAGCTTGTTCTTTTGGTCCAAAAGTTGATGCAGATGTTACAGCTGTGGGAGTTGGAGGAGACCTCATCAGAGATCGGAGTTGAGGAAATTTGTGAAGTCTCAGTTCTGATGCATATCTATCCTGGGCTAGAGTTGGATTCATGGACTTATCTGAGGCCAGACTGGAGAAGGAGCCATAACCTGATAATGGGGAGAAATATCTCTACTGGATCCAGTGGTGGCTGGACCTGGGAAGCACCCCCAACTGGATCTGGTTCTGTAGGAAATGCCTCCTCATTCTGTCCACATCCACTTTGGTGAGACTTCTGGAGGATCTAACTGACCTGAGTGACATAGGGGTTCTGGATTAATAAGGGGGTCTCGCCTGCAGAATAGGAGATTTAAGCCTTGGGGACACAGGCTCTGGAGTGAACTGAGAAGAAATCATGCAGCCTATGACAATAGGAACTGAGGGATGCACTGAATCTGATGATTTAGCTATTTTAGGTGCCATAACCAAAGAAGTGGTAAGATCTGGGGAGAGTTTTCTGATAGGTGTGGATTTGTCTTTCTTGGAGTGTCTGGAGTTATTCTTAGATTTGGAGGAGGAAGAGGTAGAGGAAGGAGATGAAACCTCCGTCTGCCTCGATGTTGAAGGAGTCTTCATGCCAGGAGATGATTGGATGAGACCCTTCAGAATCAGTTTATTTTGTTTCTCTACAATTGGTCTCTGGCCAAAACCTCACAAATGGAATAAGCGACATCCAGGTGCAAGGGGCCGAAACAGTAAAACACACTTATTGTGCGAGTCAGAGTTAGGTAAATTTTGCGTGTGCATAACACACACATTTTAAACTCAGAGGATTAATCGGACATCTTTATCAAAAAATTAGCACAGCAATAAGACAGCTAACAATTAGAATATCATGCAAATCTCCTAACTATAATTCCTACCTATTACTATCTACTGTATCTAACTATATCTAACTTTAAGTACTAGGGTATCAGAATATTAAAGGTAAAAGGACAGCATAAGGGAAAGCAACTTCCCTAGCTATACAGTAAAGGCTTTTTTTTTTTTTTTTGAGAAAGGAACAATTCCGGGAGGAGAAAAAAGGAAGCTATAATGCTAAAAAAATTCTAGGTAAAAATTTTAAAGAAACGATAAATCTAAAAAGTTCTTATCTGACTAATAACACTTTGATCATACCTGAGCACCACAGAACTCGTCAGCACTTAAAAGGGACAAATGAGACCTGAGGTAGCTCCTTCTGTGCATGGTGATTATGGGTAGGGGAGGAGCCAGAGCACTGGATCCTAAGCTTTATAATGGCCAAGTACAGATCCAACATCTCATGCAAGACCTCATATGTAGTGGAATGGATGGAAAAGATAACATTGGATCATGTTTTTCAGTATGGGATCAAGATGAATTTTTACTTTAAATAATTCAATGGTAGGTATTTTACCTGAGCCTGTAAATGTTTTCTTTATTCTGCCTATTGCTATTGTGATTGTTTCTTTTGAAATTGACCAACAGTGATCCTTTAAAGGAATACTGAATACTAGCCGACTTGTACCACAGTTAGAAGCAACAGAAGAGAAAAACTTGTTAAATACTTTGGTTCAGGTACACAGTTATCGGGTAATGAAAGGGTCAACATTGTTATTAGTTCTACAAAATTTATTTATGTACTTATTATATCTTTGTATCAGTTATTTCAGAAGCAAAACTTTCCTCATTAGCTGTCTTTTTTGCTTTAATTTTATATTTCAAGACCCTAGAAAGTGAGTGCAACTTTACTTTATTAAAACTGCACTGGAATTTCTCACACAGCTGAAAAGGGTTTCCCTTTGTCTTATAGGGTTTTATTAAATAATAATTCCACTACAAAGTAAATCTAATTTTATGAGTAGTGTTCTTAACAGCAACGAGATGATTTTACCACAAACTGTAAAATATTTTCTAGAATAGAATAACCATTTTCTATTCCTTTGGCACCAGATTCCATTGACCAATCAGCAATGTTAATATTCATTATGACAGGGTCATAATTAATAGCCCCATAATTCAGTTTCTTAGCTACAGAATTTCAACCATGGAGAATATAAGTTTAAGCTCTACAGAATTATAGTCTGAACTCCATAAAGGTTCAATAGTAGATACTCGTGAATGTACTTTGGAATATTAGTTGCAATATTATCTAAAATGTTATTAGCATGGGTGGTTTCAGCAAGGTGTTCAAAATTATGATGCAAGATGTTAATAGATTCATTTTTTCAGTTTCTAATCACAGTCTGTTTAAAAGATATTCATGAAAAAACTAAAATAGCATTCTTGGCTTCTTAGCATACTGTATTAAGATGCTGGATTAAAGAGGACTTGTGGTAATGCTGTGTAAAATCTATTTTCTTGTTTCTTGTAATACTAGCCAGGCAATACTGTTGTTTTGTGTTGTCATCTCATGAAATGTGATATCTATGTCTGTCAGATGAAGTAACTGTCAGGTGAGTGCCACAGCTAGCAAATTATTATCTTACATAAATGCAATTACTTGTAAGCATATTTTGCAGTCGGAAGAAAAGGTTTATTACAAGACCAAGAACACAAACCTATGACAGTCGGTAATACCATCAAGCCTCTCTCCCAACCACCCTTGTAATGCATTCTAACCCCAACCCTAACTTTACCCCTCACCTTGCCCCAACCTTAGCCATGGATTATACCTTAGAAAAACACTTTATGCAACACTACTGCTATTCAGACAAATTAGGTCTGAATGTTATGGAATGATTTGGTTTAGAGATTGCAAAAAGAACCAGTTTTATTTTTAAAATATTTTGTAGGCTTAGTGCTTTGAGTGTAGTCAACTTTTTCAGCCACAACATGGGGCAAGAAAGCAATGACAATATACATACAAAAGTAAGATGCAAACAGATTAAACAATACATATGGCATAAATTATATTTAGTTAATAAAGAATATGCAATACATTATACAACATTTGCATCTAAAGACATTACTAGACATTAAAAAAATAGAAATAAAAGTTCAAGTTTTATTTACTAATTTTGAGAAGTGTAACCTGTTAGTGTCCAGGTTTATTAGAATAGGGTATTACATGACAGCGTACTAGCATAGTGTTGTGATGTATAGAGTACAGTACAGTAAAAGTAAAACAAAAGTGCTTACTGCTTAAACTGTTGAAGGGATTAGTACTGAGCAGAACAACAAAATCACATGAATAAGACAGCAACAATATATTATCCACAGGAATGCAGCACAGCAGGAAAAATAATAATATAAATAAATAAGTAGATAAATAGAAATGTAAATAAATGCAATTACGTGTTTTTATATCTTGTCATAAGCACTTGAGCTGTAAACAAATATTTACAAAAAATAGGGAAGAGGCAAGCTTATTTAATAAGTAGTAATATAATCATTATTTTAAGTATACTGTGTTGGGTTGTCTGATATTTTCCCATCAACAGAATCACTTAACTAACATCTCAAACTTTAATTAAAATACAAGCAGTGAATTTATTTGGTAGTGAATATTTTAAATAATGTAAGTCTGCATAAGACAGCATTTCCTGAAACAATAAATAGTGTGTTACCCAGGAGGATGGCCTTATGTTTTTTTGCATGACTTTGAAGTGGTACTTAAGTGTCAAGGCACATATAAAACTGCCTCCTTACATGAAACTGACTCATAAAAAATCATTAAAATGGCTTATATGCTGAAAGGACATGGACTTGCGTACTTAGGTTGAAATTCTGTTTTCTAATTAAAACAAATGAAATACACCCTAGAGAGTTTATTTGCTTGATTTAATCTGTATAAACACATTATTTTTTTAGACTACAATATCCATACTACCTCTGTAGCTTATACTGGCAACACTTTCAACTTAAATAAAAGCTATTTTGTTTTAAATTTTTTTTTTAGAAGTTATTTGTATTTAATTTATGTTGTTAGGCTGTGACTTCATCTTTTGGAAAATACTTTTTATTGGACTTTTTGTCAAATTATATAGTCAGGCTTCACTTCGAGGACAGGAGACATGTAGCTAAATATTTTATATATTGTGTAAACCAGACACCAAATAACAGCTGCTGACTCAGGTCTGTGGAGTGCTATGTACCTCATTATAGTTTAACAATGAGGGTTTTTAGTCCTTGATGTTCTTTGTTATACCTCTACAGGTTGATATACTTCGTTAGATATGTGATTCAGAGTGGTTCTGTTCATAGGTTCATACTAGGCTATCTGCCCGAGGGCATTTACAAGCCTAGCCCATCGTTTTGTGGCTTACGCCACCCCTTTAGTATGGGGAACTATACCCATTATTTTGCTGTGCCTCTGTCGAGCAGTGACACTGAGGTAATCCCTGGGGTATATCTGCGATCTCCCATCCATTGGTCAAGATTTCTCTTGAACAAGGCCAGCGAGGTGCTCTGCCTCACATATACCGGGATTTTGTTCCACAGCATAGGGAGTCTTTGGGTGATGAATCTATCCCTCCAGCACGTCCTATTAATAGCCATGTCGAGGTTTAAGTCTCCGCCTTGTGGCTCTGATGGATCTAGATTTTTTGAGGTGAAGCATATTCATCAAATCTGGGTTTGACATAGCCTTGTATGTTAGGCAAAGGTCACCTCTGAGCAAGCGGTAAGCGACTGAATAGAGCTGGAGTTCTTTCAGTCGGGCAGCATAGGACAGATTTTTGAGACCCTTTATCCCTTTGGTGAGGAACTTTTGTGGCCTCTCCAGCTGCTGCAAGTGTCAGGTCAGATACATTCCGAATGGGGCATTGTACTCTATCATTGGTCTGATGAGTGATGAGTAGAGGGAGACAATGACCTCCCTTGATCTAGATGAGAATCCCTTCATGATAAGGTGGGCAATGTAGAAGGTCTTCCTAACTACTTTAGCTACATGGGTGTTGAATGACAGACTACTATCAACCTGGGTCCCCAGGTCCCCGATAACTTCTTCTGTGCTCAGTGGATTGCCACCTATTTGGTGATTGTAGGGAACACTTTTCCTGGGCCTACCCTAGCCCTAAATCTTCATACGTGGCTTGCAATAAAATCAAGGCAGTGCATGTGCTCCCATCAGCACGTCTTTAACTAGGGGTGATTTTTCTGCTCTTATCCCTCCCTTATTCCATTTAAATATGAGTTTTCAGCCTGTATCAGAGGCCATAGTCATACAGGAATCTCACACCCATGAGACAAAGTGCTGCTATCCTTATTTGACTGTACTGTATAACTGAAACTCCAGGAGTAGGAAGATGACAGATACCCTTTCACAGACAAACTGAGAGCAACTGTAATACTCTAGTGCCAGAACCACTTTAGTATAAAATAAAATACATAAAATCCATGCAGACAGTTGATTTACCAGATAATTTGACACCTGTGCACTTCCTATACATTACACTTACAGTGAGTTACACATAGTTGCTATTTTAACATAATCTAACATGCAAATCTGTTCAAAACAATCCCTGTAATGTATTTATGAAGATAACCCAGTCAAACAAATTATCAAATAAAAATTAAATTTTAAATGGGTTCATAGTGAGGAATGTTGAAGAAAATGTCATAAGGCTTCTGTATAAAGTATTGCAGTTTGAGAGCATCTGTTTCCTTCTTTTTTGATAATAAAAACACCCAAATGTTGATGTCTCTAGCATTGACAAAAAATGTCAACAACAAAAATGTCAACGCTTCAACATTCAAAACCTGCAAGCCTCCCTATAACCCATACCCCCTGCTACTTATATATTCCTACTGTGAGATTGCACTACAGTGGGGAAAGGGCATCCAAACCCTTGATATTGTAGCAAACTTGTCCTATTGTCAGTCATTTATTTTCTGGACGATATAGTGTCAACAAAACAGATATCAGCTATGTCAGCTATATCCACAGTTGACTATATTCCTGGCTCTGGATCCCATATATGTATATATGGGTCTACTTCAATATATCGAAAGCCCACAATATTGAAGACCAAATCATCGAGAAAAACATTGAAACCTCAGTTCATCGAATGACTGGATCATCAAATCTATTCCCAAAGTAACCACTCATATCACAGCTAATGAAAATGAAACAGTACCATCCCCAACCTACACGGGGGAAACCTCAATGTGAGGGGCTGTACCAGCACACACACCCCTATCTAAATATACCAACTCAGAGATTTCACTATAGTTGGGAAAAGGGCAAAATCCACCTTGTTGGCCAACATGTTACTTACTATGAGAAAGGATTCCACAATCTGGTTGTTCACTGAAGTGAGGTTTCAATGCATTCGTCTCGACAATTTGGTCTTCAATATTGTGGGCTATTGATGTCTTCAGGTAGACCCATATATGTATAATAGTACATTCATATCTCAACAGAAATACTGCCTCACAGGATTGATTCTCTAAGATGGATCTTGACTGAAGAGCCTTCTGTGTAGGATCTGCATGTCCTTCCTGTATTCACATTAGTTTTTGCTAGGTGTAGTATTTTGCTGAATTTAGTGCCATATCCTGAAGACCTACCATTAGGTAAATTGGCAATCTTCTAAACTTGCCATAGGTGTATGCAGTGTAAATAGACTGATGTCCTTCCCAAGATTAGATCCTCTGCTTTGTGCATCATCATCACAAGCATCATCAGCTACACTAGTTCATCCTGTGTCTTGGCCAACCTCCAATCAACCCAAGGCTGTCTTGTTGCCCTGCACTGTGAGACCCTGCGTCGGTGGAACACTAAAGTGCTTTCAGCTACACTAGTTTCCCTCAGCAAAATTTCATCCTGTGTCTTGGCCAACATCCAATCAACCCAAGGCTGTCTCATTGCCCTGCACTGTGAGACCCTGTGTCAGTGGAATACTAAAGTGCTTTCAGCTACACTAGTGTATGTTAGAGTTCCATTTAATCTGTCCTCTAAACTGAAGACTCTTTCCCCTTTCACTGTATGCTTGCACACTACTGGTACCCCCATTTTTATGTACTCCTAGGTCAATTACTTAGGTTCATAGGTGTGCACTAGGCTAATGGCCCTGTGGCCTTTACAAGCATAACCATAGGATTACCCTGGCATAGTGCCACCTGACCTTAGTTCCCAGTGCCTCTGCTGAGTAGAGCCACTGGAGTTATCCCCGGTGTACATTTTCTGTTTCCCATCCACTCATCAAGATTTCTCTTGAAGAGGATCAGTGAGGTGCTCTGCTTGACCTGTATGGGAAGTCTGTTCCATAGTATGGGCAGTCTCTGGGCTATGAACCTGTCCCTTCAGCATGTTCTGTTAATTGTGGTAATGAGGTTGAGGTCTCTGGAGCATGTGGTGCAGAGGGACTGGGATTTCTTTAGATGTAGCATTTCTAACAGAGCTGGGTCAGACATGGCTTTGTAAATCAAGCAGAGATGACCTCTAAGAAGGTGATATGAGACAGGGAATAGTTGAAGGTGTTTTTTGAGTCTGACCATATAGGACAAGTGTTTAAGGCTTAGGATCCTCTTTGTGAGGTACTTTTGCAGCCTCTCCAGTTGTTGCAGGTGTCCAGTGAGGTACATGCCAAATGGGGCATTGTACTCAATGATTGGCCTAATGAGGGAAGAGTAGAGGGAGACAATGACCTCTTTCTTTCTGGATGCAAAACCCTTAGTAATGAGATGTGCCACATAGAAGGGCTTTCTGACCACGGTGGCAATGCGGTGATCAAAAGAGAGGTTGCTGTCAACCTGTGTTCCCAGATCTCTTATAACACTTCTGTGTTCAGTGGACTACCATCAATGTGGTAATTCATGGTAACTGGGTTTTTCCCAAAGGGGATGACGACATTTTCTGGCACTGAGCTTAAGGCCATGGTTCTGATACCAGTCGTTGGCCTCAGTGAGGACATTCTGTAGGATGCCAACATCACTTGGGGAGTTAATAATCGCTACCAACTTGCAATCGCTTGTGAACTTTGTCAGCCAGCATCCCTTTGTGCTGGCCTGGACTTCAGAGAAGTAGATACTAAACAGGAGAGGACCCAGGACCGAACCGTGTGGGACTCCACTTGTGACTAGTTGGCAGTCTGACTTGGAGTCAGCTACTTTCACACTGTGGGTTCTGTGAGCCAGTTTGCAACCCACCTAGTGATATAGGGGTTGATGCCAAGCTTAGTGAGTTTTTCTATGAATCCTGAGTGGGGAATGGTATCAAAAGCCTTGGCCAGATCAAGGTAGGCTGTATGAACCACCTTGCCTTCATCCACAGCTCTGGTGACGGACTCAGTCGTCAACCAAGTTGAGCAGGCATGATCTACCTTTCACAAAACCAAACTGTGTGGGATCCAGAGTTTCGAGATTCCCTATATCCTTGTTTATTAGGTCCATAATGATGTGTTCCCATAGCTTTGCATATCAGACTCATCAGACTAATGGAGTGATAGTTCCCAGGGTCTGTAGTTGCTCCGCCTTTGTGGAGAGGGATGACTGTAGCAGTGCACCATTCGGTAGGGACAAAACCTGAGGTGAGGCTGTAACTGAACAGGGAACACAAGTGAGGTGCCGGTTCACTCTGTAGTTCATGTAGAACATAGCCAGGGATATCATCAGGTCCCATAGAAGCTGTATTCCTGGCCTTGGACAGTGCTTTTTTAACCTGTGCAACAGTAATACTGGGTGCCTGGCAAACTACTAGTATTGTGACTGGTCCTTTGGTGGGAAGAGAGGGGTAAAGTTGGCACTGAATCTGTTGGCCAGTATACCGACAATATCTATTGGCTCAGTATAGGAGGTACCATTGTGCAGTAGCTCAGAGCAAATCTGGGTATTGCCATGGAAATTCTTTACATAACTATAGAAGCCTTGTGGTTGTCTCTACTATCTGCTGCAATTCTGTTTTCATAGCTAGCGTGGATTTGATGAGGGATCTCAGCTTTTTGTTGAGGCTGATAAGGGAGTTTCCAGTCTTGGGACTTCCGTTATTCCACATCAGTCTCCTCCTTCTGTTGTAGAGTTTATTTATGGCAGGGGACCACCAGATTTGCTTCATTTTTTTGAAGGAGAGCGTCTTGGTTCTATTGGGTATGGTGAGATCCATGCATTTGTGTACATGTTCGTACAGTGCATTGGTGTGTGATTCTGTGGTCACGCAACTATTCTCCATTTGCATGGGTGCCGTTAAGTTAGCCACCTCTGTTTTTAGGAGCCCAAAGTTAGCTTTGGAGAAGTTTTTCATGATGGTTTCTTTTGCAGGGGGGTGGGGGTGGGAGGGATGTGGATTTCCAAGGTGATTTGTTTGTGGTTGGATCTAACCAGGGAGGAGTTCACTATTGGTGTAGAGCAATGGTCACCCATGTTAGTAATGACCAGGTCAAGGATGTTGCTACCTCTAGTGGTGGTAAGAATGAGCTGGTCCAGGGCATTGGAATTTTAATGAACGCCAGGAAATGTTGGGCAAGTGTATTGGTGCATGAGTAGTTTACCCACTTAATGGAAGGGTAGTTGAAGTCACCTAGTAAGAGAGTGTTAGGTTGGACCCTAATATTCTCTAGGGTGCTTAGGAACGTGGAGTGCGAGTCTTGGGACATGGTTGGGGACCTGCAGTAGGCTACAACCTGAGTCTTACCAAATGTTAACTGCACCTGATGCGTTATGTTGGGTTACCAGTCTGGAGGTGTGCGCATCTTTTATGAATATGGAAACACCACCACCTTTGGAGCTTCAGTCCAAGTTCTGGGGCCAGAAGGTGTGGAATGTGTTATAGCCTGGTAGTGCAGGGGTGCTTTCTGCTGCCTTGAACCAGGTCTCTGTTACAGCACAAATGTCAATGTTCTCCATTTTAAGGAGTGCTTTGAGTGAGTGCATTTTGAGATTTAGACTTCTTGCTTTCAGCAGAATGACCCTCAGATTGCATTTGTTTGTAGCTGTTACGGTGGTAATTTGGTTTTTGGAACACCACCTAAAATGGCACTATAGGGGTGGCAAGAGCCTTGGCCAGTATCCGGAAACCCAGGGGTGACAGATGCAGGCCATCTCTGGCAAAACATTGAGGTCTGTCAATCATGTCATCCCAGGCAGACAGATAGTGGATCCCCTTAGAATGACACCAGAAACTTAGTCAACCGTTGAAATCAATCATTTTCTGCTTGTACTTTGGTATCATTCTGGGTGATGGTAGGATGCTGCTCAGGGCTAGGGTCATACCCACCAGGGCTACATAATCCGAGAGCTCCTCCATGGATCTTTTCATGTAGTCCACGGAGGTAAGTCGCAAATCATTCACGCCCACATGTACAACGACAGAGTCATATTTGTACCTGTTGTTGAGGGACCTGAGAGCATGCATTATGTGGCAGATCCTGGCACTTGACAGGCAGCTGTTACTTTCTCCTTATTCAACCTAGTGAGTGGGACATCAGTGTGCCTCACTATCAAGTCACCTATGACTAGTGTGTTGGGCATGCTGCTTTGCTTAGGGGCTTTGGTTGAGTGGCACACTGTTTAGGAGAGTTATGCGTCTTGTGATTAGTGTTGTGTTGTGGTGGTCGAGTGCGTTTCTGCCTTGGAGGTCTCTGCTGCTTGGGTAGATTTTTATTGAGAGCCTCCGCAAAGGTGGGTGTGTGGTTTGTGTTTTTATGTGAAGGCAGTGTTGGTGTGCGTTCTGGAGGATTATGTGTTCCATGTGGTGTGGTGCAAGTGCTGACCTTCTCCTCTTGACCAGCTATTCCGGTCTTGGCTGGAGAGTGCGTGGCTTCCAATTTGGATATATAAGTGCATCTCTCGCAAGTCTGACTATTGGAAGGAAAGAGGAGAGGGTTGTCGATGTACATGAGGCAGTTGCTACATTATCTCAGGATGCCCAAGTTCACCAGGTTAATAGGAGAAAGCACAGGGAACTGACCTTTAGACATGCCTGGAGGGGTGGGCATTGCTAATAAGTACTGGATCTGTTTCCTTGTAGAACGTTTAGTGCTGGTAACACTTTTGTGTGCTACAATAGTTGCTACAAGAAGTCTGGTAAAGTGTTAGACCAATAAGCTAGTATAAGTGCAGGAGAGGAGAGAACTAGTAGATATAACGGAAAAATTGAAGAGCAGACTTTGGCACCACTCAAAAGCTTATAAACAGTCCTGAATACAACAAGTCTGTATCTGGACTAGACCAATTACAGGAAAGGTGGGGAAACAAGTGCAAACACGGACTTTTAAACCAGAAAGTTGAGAGAGATGGTAAAACTGTCCAAATGGCCAATAAACTACAATTTCTGGGCCAATAACCACTCCTCTTGTGGTAGATAGGCTATCTAGTGCTTACCACTCCCACTGATAAGCTAGAAGGCTTCCCTACAATATAGAAAGGCTTGGGGGGCTCAGAAGCTTACAAACAGTCTTGGACACAGCAAATCTATATCTGGACTAGACTAATTACAGGAAAGGGGGAAACAAGCGCAAACGCAGGCTTTTAAGCCAGAAAGTTGAAAGAGATGGAAGAAACTGCCCAAAAGGCTAATAAACCACAATATCTGGGCCAGAAACCACTCCTCTTGTGGTAGATAGGCTACCTAGTGCTTACCACTCTCACTGATAAACTAGAAGGCTTCCCTCCAACACAAAAAGGCTTGGGAGGGCTCAGAAGCTTACAAACAGTCCTGGATACAGCAAATCTGTATCTGGACTAGACTAGTTACAGGAACTACTTTCTCTTGGAAAAAGTTTACCTGTGTACCTGCAGCCCATACTTCAGTTATTATTCCCTGTAGAAGTGGTGGTCCTTTTCACTACACTGTACTAGATTAGTTGCATACGATTTGTAGTTATTAGGAGATACTGCACTACACTGACCTGGAATTGACTTAGCTTGGTTTTCCTGCTTTCTATTTAGCAGCTGGCCTAGTCCAGTTTTTCTGACTTACAACCTGGTATTACTTTGTGTCTACCCCCCTCCCCCACCTTGAACCTACACAACTCCCGCTCACTCCTGCTTAGATTACAGAGGTATCAAAAAACTTCATGCAGAAAGGCACCATCTTTTGACTTAGCTTTTTTGCCTTGCTTCATAGGAATCCCCAGTAGTGTGCTTGTATGCAAGTACTATCTGGTATTGTTTTTGTTTGTGATTCTTATTGCTATTGTAAAGTTCAAAGGGGATCCTGCAGTGCTTCTGTAACCACTCTGCCTCGCAAAGAACTATCTTTAAACGTGTATGTACTCTGTTGTAAAATAAAAATATATCCTATACCTACCTCTGTTGTATATTAACCCTGCATGCATTCGCTAGAAGTCTACCATGGAATTTATCTCCCTTTACTCTCCTGGCTCTTTCTCCCTCCTCTGAGTGCTTGTAGCTTACCATTGTACTTACTCAGTTAGGCCATCAGGTGGCATTGTTCAACCACTACCTATCTTTTAGTACAAGCCAAAAGTACTTTAAGTGTTCTATTAATTTACCACTGCCCTGTTTGAGCCCTATTAATACATACTTTATTCTACTTAACTGCTACTGCCCTGTTTTCAGCTCCTATCCAATGTCAACCCTCTGCATCCTTCTAATCTCACGCGTGCAGTGCCTTATGCCAGCGCCTCCTTAACTCTGAGCTAGTTCTCAGCTTCACTGATAACTTTTTGCTGGCTTTCTTCCTTCTCCTTGGCTCAAAGAGACAAATCCCTGAAGCTTTACAAAAGAATAAACTTCCCGCAACCCTTCTCCAATATACACAGCTCCATAACTTTGCAAAAAAACAAATCTTCAAAGACAAAAATTCCTACTACACTAAGCTCCAATCCAACCATCCCCAAAACCCTAGACTTTTTTGGAACTCCATAAACTCACTCCAACCCAGGCTCCAAATATAACCCCTGTCCGGACCCAAGTAAATCTGACCTGGAATTAGCCTCACTATTCAACTTTTTCTTTATAGAGTCAGTATCTGACCTAACAAAAACTTTTCCCAACAATGACCCATCTACTACATTCCACCTCATCTAAGTCCCCAAATAAATCCCCCCTATGCTGGAGCTTAAACCTGTCTCCACTAACTACATAAAAAGACTTCTATACAAACTTAAACCCTGCTCCAATGCACCTGACAACAACCCCTCTTCCTTTCTCAAGTCTCCTGCCGATGGAATAACTCTCCCAATTAGTATCCTAATTAATAGATCCATAAAGGAATCCTATGTCCCTAAACTCTGGCATTCCACCTTTATTCTTCCTCTCCACAAGGGAGGCAAAAACACTAACATTTCAAACTTTCACCCTATAGCTCTTCTCTCGCCAATCTCCAAAATCGTAGAAAAATGCAAACACCTCCAACTTATGCCTTTTCTGACTAAAAAACAACTTCTTACACCTACCCAACATGGCTTCTGACCAGGTCATGGCACCATAACAGCTCTACTCTCAGTCTTAGAAACTGTCAATCAAGGCAGAGATTCTGGGAACTTAGTAGCCACAGTGCTCCTAGACCTCTCTAAAGCATTTGATACCATTTCCCATAAGCACCTTCTAAGTCACCTCTCAAACCTAAATCTCTCACAAAACACTCTTTCCTGGTTCTCAAGCTGTCAGATAGATCTCAGGCTGTAAAATGAAAAAAAAGGCACCTTGCCTTTCTTACCCACCGCTACTGGAGTACCACAGGGGTCCATTCTCAGACCAATGCTGCTTAATACCTTTATCAATAACTTTCACTCTGCTATTACTAATGCTAAAGTCATCCAATATGCAGATGACTCTACACTTGTCTGCTCTGCCTCTAACCTCCCTGAACTCCTATCTAAAACTCAGACTGCCTTCTCAACTACTGAGATCTGGATGCACCAAAATCACCTTTCTCTCAATGCTAACAAATCTAAAATACTACTATTCATGCCCTCAATATCTTTCTCTTTTGATAAAAATTCCATCAAGTCCTTAGTCAAAGCAACTCTCCGATCAAAGTTGTTCCCTTTGCCAAACTACTCGGTGTAACTACAGATGAACACCTCAAGTTCGACATCCATATTCAGAAAAAGGTAAAGGAAATCCACCAAAAACTAGATATGCTATTCAGGAACAACCACTTCCTCTCTACTGCTACCATGGCATACTCTGGCCTCCTCTTACGTCCTTCTCTCCCTTCTGTATGGCGCCCCACAACTAACCAACCTGTCCTGTTCCATCACTTCCAAAAAGCTATAACAACAAAATTTCTAAATTTACCACCAAAGCCAAACATTCCACTCATCACTGTGTTACCCTCCAATCCCTCATCTGGTTAGAATTCACAAATTACCTGGACTTCCTCCAGCTCACTACAGCACACAGACTAATATTTAATCCAACCAAATGCCCTGCTCTAACTAACATCCTTCCCCCATACACCCCAAATAGAACTCTCAGATCTGAACAGCAAAACTTAATTACTGTCCACAAACCTAAACGTCCTGCTGGACAACTTCTCAGGTAAGAAATGGAACTCTCTCCCTTCCACACTAAGGACAGTGTCAAACACAAACAACTTCAAAACTCAGCTTTACACCTACCTCTCCTCCAAATGAACTGCATTCTCCCTACCTAGAACTCTTTAACAAAAGCCCCTGGGAGGGTATCCTCCCAAGTTCCTAAGTACCTTATAGCTGGCTATAACCTTCTATAGCTAATCCCCATATAATCTCTCACACTCTGTAAATAGCTTTTGACTTTAACTGTGTGAATTTGTTAAAATGTATCTGCATGATATTTTTCCACTATGAGCAATATTGCTCACACTTTGTATTATTTGATATGTATTTGTACTTGTACTTTTATTGGACTGCTATATTTACTGTAATCTGTTTCATAGAGCCTTTCTCCTCGGGCCACCACTAAAAATGGTCTCTCTGGGCCCAGTGGACTTCCTCGCTAATCACACTGGAAATAAATAATCATCAACACCTTTTTCCCCATTTTCTATACATGGTCAGGGTGTTGAATCAATTTTCCCCACCTCTCTTGATTTAATGCCGCTCCTCTCCTGGTTTCTTCTACAGTCATGCCCAAGTATGGAAGGGGTTCTCTCATGCAATGTAACCCTCTTTTGGCTTGATGTCCTCAATTTCTGTCATTTTCTTCCTGTCTCAATCAAATCTTCTTCACCAAATTATCTTCTTGTTTCATGAATATCTGTTTTGCTTTGACCTTCTCTGCAACTGGAGCTACTTTGGCATCTACTCTGATGTCAATATTTCTTCATCTGTCCCACAGGTTGCATTCTACCCCCAATCTCAGACACTACATCTCTATTACATCTAGCTTCCTCATCTGCTCTGCCTTCACTGTCCATGTTTTTCTATCATACAGAAGTAATGTTCATATCACTGTTCATTACACCTTACCTTTCAGCTTCTTTGGTATTTTCTGTCAAACACTATCCCTGTCACTCTGTGTTAAGTATGGCTGCAGCACTTCTGATTCTAGCTTTGAGCTCCTCATTAAGATTAACCTCCCCTCCCTTGAATCTGTGAATCTGTTCCACTCTTGTCCCTTTTGTTTTAATTTCAGCCTCTTCTGATTTCACTCATCACATGCCATAACTGTCTTATCTGTACCAAGTTTCTTCCCGTTAACTTTCAGGTTTGCATTCCATTCATTTCCGTATCATTTGCTGAAGCTCCTGTTCAGAGTCTGCTTGTATACCACATTGTTTGTATACAGCAGCTTTGTGGCTCTTCCTCTTCAAACTGCTTCACATGCTTTTTCCAAGTATAAGAATTCACAGTTGGACACGTTCTTCATCTTTACCTACCTCTGCACTAACTGCATCACTACATAAACTGGGTTGGTTGTGCAGCATCCTGATCGGAATCTGAACTGCTAATCTCCCATCTCATATTCTACTACCCTGAGTATTTAAGTATTGCTTCCAGCTGTGATACAAGTTCTGGGTAGGTGTTTGTCAATGATCCAGTTGGCTACCCATATGGTAATGTAGGGGTTAATTTCCAGTTGGGAGAGTTTCTCTATAATACCTGAGTGGGGGACTGTGTCAAATGCCTTGTCTAGGCCAAGACAGGCAGATTACACTGTCTTTACCTCATCCAGGGCCTTAGTGCCATTCTCAAAGAAGTCAACCATGTATAACAGTGATGAGCTACCTTTAATGAATCCGAACTGGGTTGGGACCAGAGTTTGGAGATCAACCATGTCCTTGTTAATAAGGTCCACAATGATTCTTTCTGTGGCCTTTCAGCTGAGGCTAGTCAAGTTTAAGGGACAAACCAAAAACTACGCAAGGTAGATTGAGTGCACGGATTGTACCAATTAAATCTGTACTATGAAAAAGTAATCCAGCACAAAGAGAAGGTAAAAATAAATAAAGGCTTTATTGTGGCAACTCCATGTAGAATAGCAAGCAAACCGGTTTTGGCTGAAGATTCAAGCCTTCCTCAGTGCAACAAAATATTCCATCAGAGCACATCCTAGTGTCTGCTTTTATATCAATATATTTAAAGAGATACACCTGAAATATATAAATTATTGTTTAACAGAACCACCAAGTCAAAATCTAACTTAATACATTAAGGCCAGGTGTAAATAAAGCCCCTAGCCTAATAATCCAGGAGGATTCCTTATTATTTAACATTTCATGCCAACCTGCTTTGGAAGTTCTGTGCATTTGAATGAACTGAACTGGTTGGACTTGACCTTTTACGAGACATTTACACTTCATGTACAAGTTTAGGGGACAGGGTTGTTGACGGTTTGAAATGGTGAATCTTGAAATGTGGATTATGGAAAGACGCCATTTTCGTAGTTAAACTGTGAATGCCAGAGACATTCAAACCATTCGAAGTTACATCCATGGTTGTTTGATGGGATTTGGATTTCGTAACTGTTATCTGAGATCTGTCTATTGACCGCTGGACGCTTGGGATATCTATACTCTTAAATTGTTAATAAATATTTTTCATCATTCCAATAGCCTACATTTATATGCTATATGGCTGTTGTGACTATGTTTTAATAATGTTTTTGCTATATATATATATATATATATATATATATATATATATATATATATATATATATATATATATATAGCCACACATCCATACACTAACTGTATAGGACAAGTGTTATCTGCAATGTACACCATATACATATCTGGGTGAGGGATTCTTGGTTTGACAATGTATTTGCAGACAGAAACTGATCCAGATATCACGCACTTATGATATACTAATTTCTAAGTCTTGGTGACTTCATTGGTGCACAAGTTTAGTGCAATACAATATGTTATAACCAATTTTTTTATTTGGGGACTAAACATGAGCTCTGCATATAGTGTTGACTTATTATTTGAGCTTTGAATCTTGAGTTCACCAAATGCTAGCTGCTAACTATTTAAATTGTGGACTTTATTGGTTGCTCACCGGTCTTAATTTTGGGGAACTTTCAGTTCTCTATGATTAAGTTTTGCTACTTAAGCAGGCAACATAGATATAACTGGCCACCTTTCATGTAATATACCAAAGAGTTACACCAAGTTTAGTGGTTTGCAGGAATATTAATGTGACATGTGGCTAAGACAAAGGTCGGCTACAAGTTTGATCTTTCCAAATAAATTTACATGAACACCAATGGGATATGTGGCTAAGACGAAGGTCGGCCATAATTTTGATTCTTTCAAATAATTTTGAGTAACTCATAATCATTTATTTGGAATTTTGATCAGTAAGGCCTGCTTCTTTTTTCTAAGATGTACATGATTAGTATTTGGCCAGTTAAAAATTCTCCTTATATATATATATATATATATATATATATATGTATATGCCACTATTTTGAGTACTCATAGTCCTTTTTAAGACTTCTAATTCTGGTTTATAGGGTATGTTTTCCCTTTTTGTAGGGTTGTTATGAGCAGCACTTGCTCATCTCAATAGTTCTTTATATTATCATTAATATATTTATTTATATTAGTTTGATGAGCTCTAGTTTGTGACCCAATTAAAACATTTGTATTAAGCCAATGTATTACACATATATTATACATATACATTTGGCAACAATTGGCATAAGAATAGTATTGCCTTATTGTGTTGCATCACTTGGCATCATGAATCTCACCGGGATTTTACAGGGCCTTTCGGCTGACAAAGACAATTTGGATGTTTTTGGCTTACAGCCACCCAATTCTAGTGGTTTCACTACTGATATGGTGGATGCTAAACATCTTTGTGGTGTATTATTTCAGAAACTGACTAAGACTATGAGGACACTAAGGGCCAACATTTGGCACCTAAAACTGTTCAAAGCTTATAAACTCAAAAACATAACACCACGAGGTTTAAGGATTAGAATTCACCCACTGGCGGGTATAATTGATGACCAGTTGTCAACAGATTGGGCCCAAACACAACACCAAGCATCTATGCTGTTTGTAGATACACTGATTGTATATTATGAAAGGATGATAGAAACACAGACTATAGAATTTAATGCCAATTGCCAAGAAGCTAAGACTTATGAGTCTGAAAGCTTTTTCAATAGCCATTTGACCAATTTGGCTAAGGACTTAGCCACATTAGAAGAACAACTCATCAAAAAGAAAACTCAGAAATTCCAAAGAGACATTGCTGACTATGAAAAAGGGAAACCTTTTTTCATCCAAAAAAAGGTCCGTTTTTCTGACCCCAGTCACAAACCCACCAGTAGAAGGAAGAGACCAAGATCTATACTTAGAAAAATAGCGCAATCACCAATTGGTACTTCAGAGGATGAGTCCTCCTCTGCCACTAATTTTGATTGTCTTCCTAACCAAGATTCTCCAGTTGCCAAATGCAAACAACCTTCAGACCCTTTAGGCACAAAAAACGTAGAGGGGGGAGAAAACATAGAAAGAAACACAGAACATACAATTGCTACAGAAAATTGTAACTCAATAGACAATGTACACAATATCTCCTCATATGAATTGTCAGATATACATAATAAAGTACTAAACAAGGGTCTCAGTTTTGTACCTACTTCTGTTGTACCTGAGCATGTTTTATTTAATAAATTTAATAGTTTTTGTAGATTAAGTAATCTCAAAATATTTTTTCAGATACTGAAAACACTCCAAGATCTACTGGGTTTCAGTTTGGAAGATCTGCGTTCCACCCCCCTATGGATAAACATGTGGCTATATTTAAAGAATGTGTTCTTACGGATTTGCACTTCTCTCACGAGTATCATCCAATCAGACACAACCTGACAAAGCAAGAACATCAAGCATTAAATGAACTCAGTTCTAATCACAATATAGTCATTTTATCAGCTGACAAGGGAGGTGGCATTGTAGTGATGGATTGGGAGATGTATCAGGCTGAGGCGGACAAACAACTATCTGATGCCCGTTTCTATATACACATGGTTGTTGATCCCACGCCAAATTTTAAAAAACATATTGACTCCTTTTTAGATCTAGCTATGGAGGAAGGCATCATCAATCAACAAACATACAAACAACTTAAGGTTTCAGACCCGATCCCTCAGTACTTATATTTACTCCCTAAGATACATAAAAATTCTGCATACCCACCAGGTAGACCAATTGTATCTGGCAAGGGTTCTTTAACTGAACCTCTGTCCGCCTTCCTGACTCAATACTTACAACCGTTATTGTCCATGGTTAGGTCCAGACTAAAAGATACCACCAAATTTTTGAATATCATTCAAGATACACAATTGGAATCTAACTGGTATCTTTGTGCACTGGATGTCACCTCCCTCTATACAAGTATACCACATGGGGCTGGACTACAGGCCATTCAATACTGGCTAGAGAAATCTAAACTATACACTCCGGGTTTCAACAATTTTCTACTTACCATAACAGAACATGTCTTAACAAAAAATATTTTCTATTTTTATGGTAAGTCTTATTGGCAGATCAGAGGCACAGCTATGGGAGCATCCTTTGCTCCCATTTATGCTGACCTATTCATGGGGTTTTTTGAAGAGCAGCTAATTTATGACACCAATAACAATTCCTTTTTAGATGAGTTAGACATTTGGTGACGTTATCTGGATGATTGTTGGATGGTGTGGCGGGGTGATGTTAACATATATACATGAATTTGTTAGATATCTCAATAATAACAGATGGGATATTCAGTTTACACCAAACATTGAATATCAACAAATCATTTTTTTGGATGCAATTGTTACTCGACAAGAAGATCATACGTTGGAAACTCGGGTACATAGAAAATTTCCAAAATACAACACTTTACTTCATGCTTCCAGTCATCATCCCTGCCACATTATCAGCAACATCCCCAAGTCCTAATATTTACGTATCAAACGCATATGCTCTTCTGAACAAACTCACCAAGAGTGCCAACAAGATTTAACAAATAGGCTGATAACTAGAGGCTATAGTAAAGATCACATTTCCCAAACTGTAACCCAGGTAAACTAAACAGATATCCCAACTTTTGGAATACCAAAATAGAACCACTCAACATAAGACACAGGAATCACAGTTAGATGAGTGACAACATTTGGTAGTAACACTCCAAGATTCAGAGATATTATTAACAATCATTGGGACATTCTACTTGAACATGAACACTTGAATGGGGTACTTGAAGACAGATGTCTATTTTCTTACCATAGAGGCAGTATTAACTCATATTTCACTCATTACAAATGTTACAATCCACCTGTACCAATGCAGGAAACATTATTTGGTGATACATTAGTAGGCTGTGTCCCTTGTGGTCACTGTAGCTCATGTACCAAAGAATTCACTAGCTGTAATACTTCAGTGTATCAGATTAGAGTTTTTGGTAATTGCAGCAGTGACTGGATAATTTATTTAGCGACCTGCACTTGATCATCTTTTTATGTGGGACAAACGTCAAGACCCTTTAGACACCGCATAAGCGAACATTTAAGTGAGATCAGAAATAAAAGGATTTCCAACGCCCTTTATAAACATACCACCACACACACAACTGCCAAATTTAATTTCACCATAATAGACAAAATTCAAATGCACAGAACTTCCAAAGCAGGTTGGCATGAAATACTGAATAATAAGGAATCCTCTTGGATTATTAGGCTAGGGGCTTTATTTAGACCTGGCCTTAATGAATTAAGTTAGATTTTGACTTGGTGGTTCTGTTAAACAATAATTTAACTATTTCAGGTGTATCTCTTTAAATATATTGATATAAAAGCAGACACTAGGATGTGCTCTAATGGAATATTTTGTTGCACTGAGGAAGGCTTGAATCTTCAGCCGAAACCGGTTTGCTTGCTATTCTACATGGAGATGCCACAATAAAGCCTTTATTTATTTTTACCTACTCTTTGTGCTGGATTACTTTTTCCTAGTCAAGTTTAAGGGCCTCTAATTCCAAGGGTCATTTGATGGTTCCCCTTTGTGCAGAGGGATTAATGTTGCTGTCCTCCATTCCACAGGAATGTAGCCAGTTTTCAGGATGTGGTTAAACATGTATCCAAATGGGTCTATTAGGTCATGTTTTAAGATGTTTAAAAGACAATCTGAGATGTTGTCTGGTCCCACTGATGCCATGTTTTTGGCCTTGGAGAGTGCCAAGATGATCTTCTCTCTTGAGATAATAGGCTGAGAAATGGTGGCAGGTATACTTTGGGGGATGACTGTAGTGGACAGGGGGGTGACGTTTGTACCAAATCTGTCAGTTAGCAGCTTGGCTATTACCTCCAGCTGAGTATAGATCTTGGGAATTATGTCTGATATCTGTATTCTTTATGTTTTTTTGCCTGGAAACTAATAGAGTTTATTTGAGTCATCCGCTGAGTTACTTTCCAGAAGCTGGTACAGTGCCTTTGATTCCTTGTTCTTTGCTATTGCAACTGCTCTCTTAGCCTCTTTGCTATCTAACCAGTATTCCTTCTTAGACAGACCCATCTTTTTTATCTCCCACTTTTTCTTTCAATCTTTTCTTTCATTTAATAACTTTCTGCATTCCTCCACCAGCTTTCCTTATGTACTTCATTTTTATACCTGGCTTGGCAGAATATCTGTTCTGTAGTCTTTATGCATGCTGATTTGAGATGCTGCCATTCATCTTCAACTCTACTTTTTTCCTCTTCTTCCTGAGGTCACAGAGGTGCAGCAACTGAAAAGACCCCAAAAGTACCTCACCAAGAGGATCAAGGGACTCAAACAGATGCCCTATGCAGTTCGGCTAAAGAAACTCCAGCTCTACTCAGTTGTGTACCGCCTACTCAGAGGCGATCTGTGTCTGACGTATAAAGCCATGTCCAACCCAGAATTAATGGACATGCTCCACCTCAGGAAATACAAATCCCTTAGAGCTACACGCTCCAGGGACTTAAACCTCAGCACAGAAATAAACAGGACATGCTGGAGGGACAGATTCATATCCCAGAGGTGCCCCTCACTCTGGAACAAAATCCCAATCCATGTTAGGCAGAGCCCCTCACTGACCCTCTTCAAGAGGAATCTTGACGAGTGGATGGGAGATCGTAAGTTTACCCCTGGGATCTCTTCTGTGTCCCTGCTTGACAAAGGTACAGTAAACTAACCTTCAAAGGGCTACCTTCTGTGACCTACTATACAGAGGCACAGTCAACTAATCTAAAAGGGTGGTGAAAGCCAAACACACTCTGGCTAGGCTTATAAATGCCCTAGGGCAGATAGCCTAGTATTAACCTATGAACCTATTAACCTATGAACCAAGTATTTCACTGAACTCCTGCACTTTTACTCCAGTTAATTTTCAGGTCTTCTGCCTAGTCTCTGTCCACCTTAGGATCCTCTAACTACTACTTGCCATGGGTTGTGGCCAGCAGAGGTTTATTCTGTAGAGAGACTGTTTCACTCAGGATGACATTGCGATCTTAATTCCAGCCCAATGCCCTTTTCTTACTAGGAGGATGTCTACCTGAGTTGCATACTGGTCACTCTTGTATGTCATCTTACGATTGAGTCTCATGATGAACCATGTATTGACCACCATCAAGCAATTTCCCAGGCAGAAGTCTAGAATAACCACTCCTTCTTTATTCCTGTGCCACACCCATGTGGACCCAGGGAATCCTCTTCTGTTTTGTCTGTCCAGATATGAGCATTTGGGTCTGCCATTATCAATATTAACTCATTGTTTTTCCTTTATCTAGTAGGTCCTGCAACTGCTGCCTGAATGCACACTTTTCCTCTTCGTCGGAACCCAGCTGTGGGGCATAGGCTGATATTATGTGTACTGCACTATCTTTACAGTGGAGTTTGATAGTCATGAATCTATCACTAAATTTGAAGACACCCTTCACTCTATTCTGAAGCCTTTCCCCTCACCAAAATTTCCACACAATTTACAGTCCATTTCCCCCCTGAATAGCAGACTCTGGATTCAAAGTCTAGTGGCTTTACTGAATTGCTCTGCCACCTTGTATTCTGGATACATGGGATGCTCTGTGCATATTACAAGTTTTAAGAACCACTGGAAACTCAAGTTTGTGAAATAAAAATAGGATTATACCAAAGCAGAAAAAAAGAAACTAAATTAGCCCACTCACCTTAGTATAGTGCTTATATAGTTGCGCAATACTTCATAAAATGTTTTATAGTTCATGTAACCAGTCCATTAACAGCCTCTCCATTGACAGGCTGTTAAAATGGTAAAATTAATCCATTCTACTTCACTAACCACAGAAAAATTTTCATTTGAGTTTATCTAAGGCCACTTCTACATAAAGCTGTGGCTAGCTCATAGAACTCCATGAATCTGCTCTGACCCATGATATAGCTTCATAGGTTCATAGGATACTAGGCTATTGGCCCAGAGGCCCTTATAAGCTTAGCCAAGAATTTCGCCCATGTTCCCTCAAAGTCAGCACCTGTTTCCCCTGTCCAGCAGGGACACAGGTGGGATCCCATGGGTATATTTTCTGTTTCCCATCCAGTCGTCCTGGTTTCTCAAAGAGGGCTAGAGAGGTACTCTGCTTGACATGGAGAGGGAGTCTACTCCACAGTTGGGGGAGTCTTTGGGACAAAAATCTATCCTGCCAATAAGTTTTATTAATGTCACAGACCAGGTTAAGGCCTTGCATGTGGGTTGCGTGAGTGGAGTTTGTCTTACTGATATGCAGGAACTCCATCAAGGCTGGGTCTGAAATGGCCTTGTATGCCAGACACAGGTCACCTCTGAGCAATCTGCATGAGACTGAGTAGAGGGACAGGGCTTTTAGCCTATCTGTATAGGATAGGTGTTTGAGACCCTGGATTTTCCTCATCAGGAACCTCTGTGGTCTCTCCGACTGCTGCATGTGTTTGGCAAGGTACATGCCGAAGGGGACATTGTACTCGATAATGGGTCTGATAAGGGAGGAGTACAGGGATGTTATGACATCCTTGTTCCTGGATGAAATACCCTTATCAGATTAGGAACCCACTTCCTGATTTGCCTTGAACAGGTAACCTCCTGTTAAACAGCACAAAATAGGCAAATGACTTCCCATTAACCAAGTAATGCAATGGATTGCCCGATTAAACTGCTTCTGGAATTTTACTAATGCAAACCCCTTTACACACTTTTAAATCACATTCCCCATTTCCCATACACAAGTTGTTACAACTAACCATTCCTCAGTGCTAAACCATCAGTTTTGGACTTGCAGTGATAAATTATGGTACCTCAGCAATCCACTGGCATTCCTATTAGTTAGTCTTGGCCTGTGGGTTACAATGTACTGAAGTGCTGTGATGATAGTACCCATTGGTGGAACTTTGTATTACCATTTCTCTGTTTACGCAGACATTGCAATAGGGCATGATCAGAAGAGCTATTACTAGAAAGCAATGAAGGGGTAGCTGCCCCAGGTCCAAGCTGTCACTGGGCTCAACTGGCAGGTGCCATTAGTACAGGACTGGAGCAACAGCACTGATAAATGAATGACGATACTGCATTTATATTTCAGTTGAAGAGCTGTAGATCTTAGTGTGAGGCATACCTCTAAACCTCATAGCACAAGAAATCTGGACAAAGTCATATCTTGGGGGGCAAAGGCCAAACATAGGGATAATTTTTAAATATTGCTCTTATAAATATAGAAACTTGAGTGAATAATAGGTTTTGTATTAGCATGAATTTTTTTGGAGAGTATGAAGAATGAACCTCAAATGTCTGTCAATATATTCTGACTTCAGTCTTCGATGATTTGCCAGGGAAATATGGTTGTGTGGATCCCAGCCTGCAAGCAGGCATTCCAAAAGTTTAAAGGGGCTTTGGGAGGACTCACTGTGTTAGCTAGTCCAGATTACAGCAAACAATTTGTTGTACAGGTGGATGCTTCAAACCATGGGGTGGGCAGCTCAACTCAGCCAGGTTTTCTCAGAGGGAGAAGAGCAACCAGTGGTATATCTCAGCCATAGACTCCAACCCAGGAAGGAATGCTAGGCAGCTGTAGAAGAGGAATGTCTAGCCCTAGTACGAGCACTGCAGAAATTTCAGCCTTATCTGTATGTAAGGAAATTCATTGTAGTTACAGACCACAATCCCTTAACATGGCTACATACAGCCAGCCAGCAAAATGCCACATTATTAAGGTGGATCTTAGGATTACAGGCATATGACATGACAGTACAACATTGTAGTGGGGTCAGCAATGCCAACACTGATGGGCTCTCAAGACAGGGAATGGGGTTAGCATATTCCCATATAGGCTTATTCCTCTCAAGCCATGTTTCTCAAGGGTCACTTGAAAAACTATCTTGAGTCTTCAAAGGGAGGAAGAGTTGTGATGATAGAAGGTACTGCCAGCTCTGCCAGGAGAAGTAAAGCAGTGGATGTATGACTTGTGCCAACACAGCTAGTTAGAATTTTGTAAATAATTATATGTCATTTGCATATCAAACTGATATGTACAGATGCTTCTGCTGAAAATGTATCTGCGAGGTTTGCTTGTGTTAAAATATATCAACAGTGCACTATGCTGGAGTGAAGGGAAATGTACGTGTATTATTCTAACTGAATTAAATGTTTGCGTTTTAATGGTACTGGGACAGCAAAGGTTAACCAGCTAACTTATTTTAAGAAAAATAATGGAAATGCAAATGAGCTGTAAACCATTAAAACTCTACCTCACAGTGCTGAATAGGACCAGAGATGGTGAGTTTGGAAGAAGCCTTTGTTCATTAGCTCAGTAAAAAGAAGGGAAGCCCCAAGCACTGCCACAAACATTTAAGATGTGTATTGTAGCTGTCCATGCTAAATTCCTGTCTTAGCTTCATAGAAGATTACTGTGAGAACCTACAATCAGATAACCAGATGAGGTCATTCTGCAAGCCATATTGGATATTATATTTTACAGGGAAAAATCTCTGAGGAGGGAGTATTCTATTTTGGGTAACCTGACTAAAAAGACTGCTCACATATTTCATTGTGCCTTGCTATATCAAGCAAGTTATTAGAGAGCAATTCACTTAGATTCAGTCAGGAATATAGTGAATCTTAGTTTAGATCGTTTTTCTTTATTTGTTCGAGTCTGTCCATCAATGTTCTTTTCAATATTTCCTGTGATTTGCACTCTATGATTTACTGTGAATATATATTCAGTATTTTCAAGCTCATTTATTATTTATTATTAAACTATATTTAAAATGTTTATTGTGGCTGGTCCTTGTAGAAAGTATTTAACATTTGAGAGTGCTTATATAATTTGGTGACACTGTGTGGGACAATCCTGAAGGCCTAGCTGTCTTGAGCAACTATTACCATTTGTATTAGTATTAATATTACACAGTATAACAGGACACCTTTTTTAAGGTTCTTAGAGGAGCCGACTGTGGAGTGTCTGGTGGCAGTGATAACTACCTTATACTCTGGGCAGAAGGGGGCATAGCAGGTAAATATGTGCCAGCCTTTCCCAGCTGTGTGAAGAATCAAATTGTGTGTGGTGTGTGTGTGTATGTCAGCTACCTGGGTCAGAGACATGAAGCACTGGGTTTATAGACAGGGTGCTAGCTGAGAACCTAACCCTTCAACTGTACCAGTGGGGAGTCTTATTGGGGACGTGAAGGGAGACCGACATAGAGAAATCCCGACCCCAGGCTGAGTGTGTTCCCTATGTGCTCTTAAGGGAAATTTTGCTTGATGCAGAGAGGTCTGCATCTGGAAATCCATTTGTGTTCTAAGTGCACATCCCTCTCTTGTGTCAGTGGAGAGGATTCAGGCTCCTTGATTACTGGCCCAGCGTAGGGATGTCACATATTGGTTGGCAGTAGTGGGACCATCACATATTGTTTGGCAATGGTGGGACCACTGCACGTCACAATCAGTCACTAGGCTGATAAGTCTACTTAATAAATAGTATTTCCATGAATAAAAAGCCCACTTTACAACCAAGCACTCTCTCTTTCTCTCTCAGTAGCAGAATATCTTTTGCAGCATTGCTTAATTTTGACTGCACACAGGGTGGTCGTCACTTGAATATATTGAACAATAATGCAAACAAACCTACCTCTTACATGTGAATATACACAGTAAATTCCTTAGTAAAGCCAGGAGCTACTAACTCTTTATAACACCATTTTTTGTTAGCTTAGTAAATGCTCTGTCTGTCTCAAGGGTTCATTGCACCTTGAGAGGAGACATTTGTTTTGTGAGATCTGTCAAGGGACAGGCAATAATTCAAATTTGGGTATGAATATTCTGTAGTACCCAGCCTGTAACCTGCCTTTTAGTGAAGGGTATAGGCCAAGTTTTATGACCTCTATTTTTTTTTATAATTGTGGTTGTGCTACCTTCTATTCATATAGGAATATCCCAGATAACTGGTGCCTGTCATGCCCAGCTTACTTTCTTAATATTCACAATCAAGCCAACTTGTCTTATGAATTCTACCATAGCCTGCCCTTTAGGGATGTGACAACGCCAGTCATATAACTGAATGATGACACCATTCAGGTGTGCGGGAGCATATCACAAGTGAGGCTTCAATATTTTATCCATCACACTCTGAAAGATGACTGGAGCTTCATGTAGGCCAAATAGTAGCACTGTGTACTGAAGCAGACCTTAGGGGGTCATAAGAGCTTTTTTAGCAGAGTGGGAAATCAGTATCTGCCAATATCCCTTCATCAAGTCTTGTCTTGTCAATTATCTAGCCTTTCCTAGGTTTTCTGTCCACTCATCAGTTCTGGGCACAGGATAACTATCAAACTTTGAAATAACATTCAGTTTCTTAACATTCTTAATAGAATCTGATAAAAGTTTAGGAAATAGTACTATTTTATTAATTTAAGTTTGATGACCGGGGAAGTCCACTGGGCCAAGAAGAGCCCGTTTTCAGTGGAGGCCTGGGGAGAAAAGCTGCACAATAATTGCAAGTTACATTTCACATGTTGCAAAAGGACATAGTTCATACAGCTAATTAAACATTTACAGATACGCTCCATGATATTTGTAATTGGCTTGTCACAATGTTACAAAAATTAAAAGACATAATTCAATATAGAAATTTTAACATTTACATAAAGTGATTATTTTTGTTATAAACTCAATTGTAGTTTTAACATTTTAAAATATATAGTTACTAGCCATTAGTAGGTTATGAAAATATTTTGCATGGAGAGGTAATAGTATATTTGAGATTGGAGAGTATAGTACAATAGATATTGGAGAGAAAATTAGTTTTTGGTAGGGGAGGGATTGTTTTGGGTGGGATGAAGTAATAGAGGTAGTTGGATGAGTCAATACAAGGTGGAATGAGGGGGGGGGGGTTAAGTTAGAGCATGGGATGGGCATTCCCATTTGGAAGAAAGATGAGAGAGTAGCTGAGATTTTAAATGTTTATGGTTAGGTAGGTTGTGTAGGAAGAGAGTTCCACTGTTTAGCTAAGGAGTGAGACAGCAGTAGATGGCCAGGAGATGGTGCAAGTTTGTGGACCTGAAGGAGATTTTGTTTTTTGGATCTGAATGAGCGGTTGGGAATGTAAGGTTTTAAGGAAGTAGCGAGAGCTGGGCAGTTGGCAGGTTTAAAGATGAGCTTGTGGGCAATGGTGAGTTGTAGGTAACTGAGGTAGTTCAAGCCAGTTGAGGGTGAGGAGGGAGTGGCAGTGGTGGGATGAGTTTTTTTCAATTGGTTGCAAATTTGGAGATTCAAGTTTTTTACCGAAGGCCAAGATGGAGGTTGGTGAAAAGAGGGGTGCCATACATAAGGGAGGGGAGTAGGAAGGTGGATGCAAGAATGTGATGGGTAGAGGGGCTTAGGAAGCGGTTGTGCCTGTAGAAGAGACCTAACTTTTGGTGGGTTTTCTTGATTGCAGAGCAGATGTGGGTGTTAAATTTTAGTTCTTCATCAATAATGATGCCAAAAAGCTTGATGATGGGAACGATTTCAAGGAGGGTGTTTTGGCTCTGTATGGTGAATGTAGATTTGTCAATGGAGTTTTTGGTAGGGGGAAAAACATTAATTTCATTTTATTTGCATTTAGTGCCAGATGGTTAGACTGCATCCAGGTTTCTGTTTTGGAGAAGGCTAGTTGGGTTTTTGCTAGGAGCTCAGAAGGGGAGAAGGCTGAGCAGATGACTGTTAAATCATCTGCATATTGGATGATAGATGAGTCTGGGATGGATTGGTGAAAATTGTTAATGACTAGATTGAAGAGGAGGGCCAAGAACAGAACCTTGTGGGATACTTGTGGGTGTGGAAAGGAAGGGGGAGGTTAAAGTATACCTTCCGAGAGGAGCAGCAGCTGCTAAATAGAAAACAAACAATCAGTAAGAAGGTTAGCAACTACAGAAACAAGGCAGCCTATCATTTTGGTTTGAATGTTACGTTTCTGTTTGTTTTTATTATTTACGCACCAATGGGGAGCTGCAGTTCACTGAGAAGTATGAAAATAATGTAGCTATGCCAGGGTTTTAGCAAGGGGCATGCAGTAAGTGCACACTACTGAGGGATGCCCACGGGACAGACAGAAACAGAATGTAGTCAGGGGGTTTTAGAAAGGGACATGCAGTAAGTGCCCACTACTGAGGGATGACTGTGGGACAGACAGAAACAGAGTGTAGTCAGGGTTTTAGAAAGGGGCATGCAGTAAGTGCACACTACTGAGGGATGCCCACGGGACAGACAGAAACAGAATGTAGTCAGGGGGTTTTAGAAAGGGACATGCAGTAAGTGCACACTACTGAGGGATGCCCATGGGACAGACAGAAACAGAATGTAGTCCGGGTTTTTAGAAAGGGACATGCAGTAAGTGCACACTACTGAGGGATGCCTGTGGGACAGACAGAAGCAGAATGTAGTAAGGGGGTTTTAGAATGGGACATGCAGTAAGTGCACACTACTGAGGGATGCCCACGGGACAGACAGAAACAGAATGTAGTCAGGGGGTTTTAGAAAGGGACATGCAGTAAGGGCACACTACTGAGGGATGCCTGTGAGACAGACAGAAACAGAATGTAGTCAGGGGGTTTTAGAAAGGGACATGCAGTAAGTGCCCACTACTGAGGGATGCCTGTGGGACAGACAGAAACAGAGTGTAGTCAGGGGTTTTTAGAAAGGGACCTGCAGTAAGTGCCCACTACTGAGGGATGCCTGTGGGTCTCACATTAACAGACTGTAGTCAGACAGAAACAGATTGTAGTCAGGGGTTTTAGAAAGGGATGTGTAGTAAGTGCACACTACTGAGGGATGCCCGTGGGACAGACAGAAACAGAGTGTAGCCAGGCAGAGGTTTTTAGTATTTAAAGATAGTGCTGCAGCTCAGGGGAGGAATAAGTAAACTCTCAAGAGGAAGGGAATATACAGGATTGACAGGGCTGAGAAGCTTACAATAAGATTATGTTAGGAGACCGAGAGGGGGGGGGGGTGGAGCTAAGAGCCAGGGCTTGGAGAAAGCTGTGAGAAAAGAAGAAACATCAACCAGCTAGCCCGGGTCAGTACCTAAAGGTGTCTGTTTATCTGTGTGAATTCAAAAGCAGGTTTAGTAGAGCATCAGGGAAGTAGAATCTAAAATAAATGTAAAGCTTTGGGAAATTGTATGTATTTGTTATATTAAACAGGAGAATAAAATGTGGGAATATAAAAGAAATGTGATATACAAGATAAATAAAATTTAAGAATAAAACATAAATACAAAGCTTTGGAAAAATGTATACATTTGATGTTCGTCGTCTCCCATTGCTGCAGTCCTGACTAATGGGTACTCCGCTGCCCTCCATCGGCCCGAATACCAAAGGGCTAGATCTGGCGTCGGTCATGGCGCCCGAGACTGACGTGGTGTCAGTATAAATGCGCATGACCGATGCCATAACTTCAGTCTTTCTTGCCGCATTGTCCTGAGCAGAAGCAGAATTTGCAAGTGCCGTTCGGCGTTCTGGAATTGTCGGTTTTCGAGTTTCAGACCGGAGACCAAGTTGGGCTAAGTACCCCATTGGGGACGTTTTATTTTTTGTCTTTTTCTTGTCTCAGTATTGTCGGATGTCAGAAAAAGTTAATAACTGTATTTCTTGTGGGAAACAGATTCCTCATAGGGATTACCATTCACTCTGCATTCCTTGTTTAGGGCCTGAGCACGACGTTGTTGGGTGTCGCTTTTGTGCTACTTTTAATAAGCGTACTATTAAACGCCGGTTGGACTGTGCTAGGCTGGTGTTTGGTAACCGTTGTAATTACAACATGCCATCGGATTCTCCGACGACTGGCTCTTCTAGCAAGCGCAAAGAAAAGTCTTTGCGGTCCAAGCAGGATGGGGCGCCCGCTCCGGACGCCGGTCCTGTTGAACCACTGGCTGCTTCAGTGGCTCTTTCTGACGGTGTGCCTGAGTGTCAAGGGGAGCCTTTGTTACTACAGGGGGTGGCTTCTCCTTTGTTAGGCCAGGTTGAGGGTGCTCCTCTGTTGTCTGTGGCTCCCTCCCCTCGTAGGGTGGTTAAGCCTCCTCCTTCTCTAGGCAAAGGCCATTCTAAGTCCAAATCTGCCATGGTGCTTTTCCCCAGGGTCCAGCTCCTAGGAAGCACATGCTGAAGATTTGATTTCTTTAATTAGGGGTTCCATGCCTCCCCCTCAGAAGAGGCCCAGGGTAGAGACAGAGTTGGAGGGTTTGGTTCAGTCTTCCATTGAGTCTGATTCCTCTGTGGAAAGCCTTCAGGATTTCCCTCCCTATTCTGATTCGGGGGCTGAGGATGCTTCTCCCTCTGCGTCCCCTCCAGAAGATTTTTCTTTCTCTGAAACTTTGCATTCCATGAGGGAACATTTCAAATGGGAGGGCCAGGATTATTCTGATTCTCGTAAAAGGCTGAGAGAATTTTTGTTTTTGCCTCAGCACAGGCCCTTGGCTATTCCTCCTGTACTGGATGTTGTTCAGGATGTGTTTTCTGAGGCTGCCCTTAACCCGGATTCTCTGCCTCCTGCCCCTGTTAAACCAGATAGATACTACAGGGTTCCGGAAGCTCACAAGTACTTGTTTAAGAGCCCTAGGGCTGATCCTGAAACTATTTCTCAAGGCCCCAAGGGCGTTAGGGCCTCTGTGGTTAAGAATCCAGTTCCTCTGGACAAAGATGCTAGGGCCCTGGATAGGTGGGGTAAAAAACTGTATACCTCTTCTACTTTGGCTATGAGGGCTTTGAATTGTCAGTTTCATATGCTCAAGTATCAGAATTTTTTGTTAAGTCAATTGAAATGTAAAGTGGATGCTTTAGCTGAAGGTATTGACTGTAAGGAGCTTCAGGATTTTGTGCATGCTTCAGACCAGGTTGGGAAGCATTCTCTGCAGTGTGGTTTTGATGCTTTACAAGCTTCTTCCAGGGTGGCTGCTACTAGTTCTGTTGTTCGCAGACATGCCTGGCTTAAAGATCAGTCCTTGTCGGAGCATGTTAAAGCTCAGATTATGGATGCTCCTTTGCAGTCTGATGTTCTTTTTGGCCCTCCTGTGGAATTAGTTTTGAAAAAAATGGAGGAAAAAGCTAAATCTATGCAGACAGTGAAGGAATTTTTACAGGTTCAGCCTCCTAAATTCAATAGGAATTGGCCTGCTAAGGGATGGTCTTTTCCCTCTTCGGATTTTCGTTCTAGAGGCAAGTCGAGGCGTAGTAGAGGTAGGGCTCCCTTTCAGGGCCCTGTTACTTCTAGGTCTTTGAGTTCCTCTACCCCTTCTGCTGGGGAGGGCAAGGGTCAGTCCTTTCGGAAGCAGACCCAATGACCTGTGTCTTCGGCTGCCGGACTCTGCTTTGCTGGCAGCTCCTCTGGGCGGAAAACTGGGACTTTTCAACGGAAATTGGCATTTGGTTACCCAGGACAAATGGGTGTTGGACATTGTAACTCGAGGCTACAAATTTTATTTTCACACTTTCCCGCCTTTCAGCGGTATGCCGGATGTGCCTCATCAGCAAAAATTGGAAGCACAGGCACAGATTTCTTCTCTGCTCCGGTTGGGAGCAATACAGGAAGTTCCTTCGGCGGAAAGGGGCACAGGGTTTTATTCCCGTCTTTTCTTAGTGCCAAAGAAAGGAAATACTTGGAGACCCATTCTGGATTTATCCATTCTAAACACCTTTCTAGAAATTCCGAAATTCAAGATGTTAACACTGCAACAGCTGTTGCCTATGCTGGGCAGGGATCACTGGATGGTGACTTTGGATCTCAAGGAGGCCTATCTTCACATTCCTATCAGGCCCAGTTGCAGGAAATTCCTGAAGTTTCGGACTGGGAATTTGCATTATCAGTTCTCTGCATTGCCCTTTGGCTTATCTACTGCGCCCAGGGTATTCACGAAAGTCCTGGCTCCAGTAATAGCTTTTCTCAGACTACGGGGAATTCAGATTTATCCCTATCTGGACGATTGTTTGATACTGGCTCAAGACAAGCACGACCTACTTCGACATCTGCAGTGTGTGATGACAGTTTTCAGATGCCTGGGGTATTCTGTGAACGAAATAAAGTCCAGTCTAGTACCCTCACGAGAGATGTGTTTTCTGGGTGTGAGTCTGAATACAGCGACTCAGATGGCATTTCTTACCCCGGACAAACAAAGAAATCTTCACCAGTACTTCCTACAGCTATCAGTCCTGTCCAGGCTGACTGCAAGGACAGTCCTTCAAGCCTTGGGGTTCATGGCATCTTGCATTCTAGTACTTCCCAATGCCAAACTGCATATGCGGAAGCTACAATGGTATCTCAAAAGCGCTTTGGACTCAACACAGCCACGATTTGGACACTGTCATTCGATTCTTCCTTGCATCCAGAAGGAATTTGTGTGGTGGGCTCAGGAATGTCACCTAAACAAGGGACTCTCTGTGACCCAACCAGAGGCAAGTCAGATATTAACGACAGACGCCTCGGAGTCAGCCTGGGGTGCTCATTTCAAAGGAAAATGGATTCAAGACCTTTGGCCCCGGAGTTGCTTCACTTGCATATCAATATGAAGGAGATGCTGGCAGTTCAATTTGCCTTAAAAGCATTCAAGGATCTGCTTCCGGGACTGGTGTTGGTTCGAACAGACAACACAACTGTCATGTGGTACATCAACAAGCAGGGGGGAACTCATTCTTACCCTCTTTGCAGACAAGCAATGCTGTTATGGGAAACTGCTTTGATCTGCACATCACTCTTCGAGCACAGTTTCTGCCAGGGGAACAAAATTCGTTAGCAGATGTTCTGAGCAGACAAATGGTGGATCCTCACGAATGGAAGTTGGATCCTCAGGTGTTTCGTCAGTTGACCATGGCTTGGGGAACTCCAGACATAGATCTGTTCGCTTCTCCTCTGAATTTCCAACTACCTCTGTTTTGCACAAGGCTGTTTCATCCGAAAGCCTGGAAAATAGATGCACTATCCTTCAGTTGGAGCAACCTTCACGTGTATGCCTTTCCTCCTCTGCCTCTTCTTCCAAAAGTCCTGTTGAAAGTCAGGAGGGACAAACCGTGCATGATCCTTATTGCACCGGATTGGCCTCGTCAGCATTGGTACCCTCTGTTGAGGAGTTTAATTCGGGAGGCCCCTTGGCCATTACCATGGATTCCTCACTTATTGTCTCAAGAAAACAATCATTTTCTCAATGTCCGGGTGCGATCCCTGCACCTGACAGCCTGGCACATTCAGTTTTAGAGAATGAGGGCCTTCAGCTCCCTCAACAAGTTTTGGATGTTCTTTTGGAAGCCAGGCGTCCTAGTACTCGAAAAGTTTATGCTGATAAATGGAAGAGATTTTTTCTTTGGAGTTCAGCTAAAGGCTTTGAGGTCACATTGCCTGATTTGAGTTGTACATTGCAATATTTGACTATGTTATTGGACAAGGGTTTGTCTTTCTCTTCTATTAAAGTGCATGCTGCAGCTATTTCTGCTCACTATGCTGGTGACCCTCCTTTATTTTCACATCCATTGCTTAAACAATTTCTGAGAGGGCAACGAATATAAGACCCCACGGAGGGCTCCTATTCCTGCTTGGGATCTTAATTTTGTTTTGGAGAAGCTGACTCTGCCTCCTTTTGAACCTGCAGCTACGACTGACTTGAAGTTGTTGTCTTGGAAGACTGCTTTTTTGTTGGCTGTTACTTCTGCTAGAAGGGTATCTGAATTACAGGCTCTCATGGCAGTGGAACCTTTTCTGATTTTTCACAGGGACAGAGTTTCCTTACGTACTAATCCTACTTTTCTGCCTAAAGTGGTTTCTAATGTGGCATTGAACCAGTCTATACATTTGCCTACTTTTTATGCTGACCCCCAAACTGAAGGGGAAAAAGTTTTGCATTCTTTGGATGTACATAGGCAGTTACGATATTATTTGTTCAGAACCAAAGGGTTCAGAAGTTCTCATCAGTTGTTTGTTTCGTTTGCTGTGACTTCCCGTGGAAAGGCTGTCTCAAAACAAACTATTTCCAAGTGGATTGGCCATTGTATTGCTTTTTGTTAGTCTCATCATGGTAAAGAGGTTCCAGTTGGGATCAGGCCTCATTCTACTAGGGCTACGGCCACATCTACTGCTTTTTTAAGAGGGTTAGCTACTAAAGACATTCTAGAGGCAGCTACCTGGAGTTCTGTACATACCTTTACGAAGCATTATCATTTGCCTCTTTATTCTACGTCTAGGGCTGGGTTTGCCACAGCAGTCTTACAGGGCATGTCTGCAGCTCCTCAGGCTATTTAGTTGTCCGACCCCCCTTTTTGTTTTTTCCGTGGCTCTGGGATTCTACCCATTAGTCAGGACTGCAGCAATGGGAGACGACGAACATAGTACAGTTTTGTACCTACCATAAATGTAGATGTTCGAGGATCTCCATTGCTGCAGTCCAATTTTCCCTCCCTCCTTCCCCCTTTTTCTTTTTAGATTGGGGTTTTTGGGTGGTGTTTTATTTTTGCATTCTGACATCTGAGGCAAGAAAGACTAAAGTTATGGCGCCGGTCATGCGCATTTATACTGACACCACGTCAGTCTCGGGCGCCATGACCGACGCCAGATCTAGCCCTTTGGTATTCGGGCCGATGGAGGGCAGCGGAGTACCCATTAGTCAGGACTGCAGCAATGGAGATCCTCGAACATCTACATTTATGGTAGGTACAAAACTGTACTTTACAGTAAATGGCAGGAAAAATGGGGAGGGGGCTCCAGTATTGTGCACAGCAGAAGAATCAGTAGGAGTATCACAGAGAGAAGATTATAATAGACCTACACTGTTCACAGTCTGTTGATAAAAGTAGAACTTGCAGTGGCTTTTACTGGTTTGTACGGGGTTCCACTCTCCATGTTGTATGCAGGCAGTTGCTTCAGGTTTTTTTTTTTGTTGGATCTTTGAATGTGTTTAAGGGACTGTAAGGAGAGAGAGAGGGAGAGAGAGATGTTAATATGTAGCCAGAAAAGGGGGTAATGCAGTAAATAAGTGGAAATAAGAGACAGGCAAGGAAATACCACAATTTAAGTAGTTCAGCTAAGCAGTACTTAATCAAATAAATTAGTTAAGGAACAAGCAGTGATAATTAATGTCACCCTGTTCAGTAATATGAAATTCAGTCTACTGCCACCTTAATTTCGCAAAATGCAGAGTATGAACCTAATTCATTGCCAGTACACTTTTCCAGATATTTGTTGCTACTTAGTAATGCATGCTAACAGAACTGAGCAACATGATGGCAGGACATAAAATTACAGTAAAATCACTCAGTTTCCACATGATACAGTAACAGGATAGGCACTCAAAATAAGCTAAGTAGTAAAATCTAACTAACACAGGTTGAAACAGCACAGCGGCTGTATACCGATGAGAGCACTCAGTACCAATTTAAAAGCAGTAACAGCAATGTATTCTAGTAAGCTTTTTAACAAAATCAGACGAAGTCAATCTGAAACCATGCATTTCCAAATTGTAAACAGTAAAATGCAGCAAGTTTAACAGCAAAAGGTAATTACTTCCTTAAAGTAATTAAACCTACAGCTGCACACTAAACAGGAAATGACCAAGACAGTATAGGTATTTTACAGGTGAAGTTGTACACAAGCAGTAAGAGCAATGTGTTCTAGTAAGCTGTTTAATAAAATCAGACTAAGTCAAGCTGAAACAGTGTATTTCCAAATTGTAAACAGTGAAAGGCAGCAAGTTTATATCAGTAAAAGGTGACAACTTCCTTAAAGTAAGCAAACAACTGCACTCTAATTAAGAAATGACCGAGACAGCTTAGAAATTGTACAGGTGAGATTATACACTTAAGTAAGTTTCATAGCAGAAGTTTTAACACACCAGTGCACAGCCTCTTAAAATAAATTAAACAGAAACAGATTCCACTGAATCTTCTACATCACAAATGATACTTACAGTTGTGCACACTACTGAGGGAATCCCGTGGGACAGACAGAAACAGAGTGTAGTCAGGCAGAGGTTTTTAGTATTTAAAGATGGTGCCACAGCTCAGAGGAGGAATAAGTAAATGTGGAAGAGGGAGGGGCTGGTCCATTCATACAGCGATTCTTCTGCCACTCCTAGCTTGAGTGCCTATTGAATTTCATCTCTTAATGAAAGTTTTTGTAACTCTGTTAATCTACAATGTCCCAGTCTAACCCTTCACTCCACGAGCTGTCTCTGTGCTGTGTTCCATCAGTTTAGGTTTCCCTGGCATGTCTGAAAACACTATTTGTTTCTTCATTTATCTCACCACTGTTGACTTCAGGCACCCACAAGATTGCCTGTATAATGTCTCCATCTACAGCTTTCATGCCTCAGCAGGCTTCTTGATGTGACCAGACCAGAAGGGTCCTATTGCGAGTGTTCCAGCTTATGGAATTCCTTTTTTGGCAGTTAGAGGTTGCATTTCTTGGCACTGCAGAGTAGGGCAGGATAAGCAGGAAGCCACCATACCACAGACAGTGAGGAACTTTTATTTGCATAACCCTAAACCTGTGCTGACACATCATTGCATAAAGTATATCCACAAGTGCTTTATTGGCAATAGTGATTTTGCCTCCCTAGCTTTACTGCCCACCTCACCAGGGATGCAAAATAGGATCCACCCAAAATGCCTCTCCCTCCCCTCCAGGTTATGCATGCCCTTCCTCTTCTGCCACATCATCAAGTTCCCTATGCTGCTAATCAAACTGAGGATGTTCATCGTGTTACACTGCTGCAGTCATCACACTTGGGTTATCCTGCCGTCAGGCAGTCCCGCAGTTGGCCAGAGTTCCAAAGTCTTGGTCCGGCGTCGGTTGCTGTCACTTCTTCCCTGATGTCAGTGCACCAGGGGTATATAAATATGCATCTGACGCCATTTTCTTCAGTCTTTCTTGCCGCACGGTGCCCAAAGCAGAAGCAGTTCGCAAGTGCCGGTCAGCCGACTCCTGAGATTTTCGAAGTCGAATTTCAGATCCGAAGTCTTCAATAAAGCTAAATACCCTGTTGAGGAAACCTTTTTCTTGCCTCAGACCGATGTCAGAAAAAGTTAATAATTGTATTTTGTATTTCTTGTGGGAAGCAAATACCTCATAAGGACTTCCACTCTTACTGTATTCCATGCCTGGGCCCTGATCACGACATCACTAGTTGTCGGTTTTGTGCTAGATTTAACAAACGCGCTATAAAAAGGCGTTTTGATTTTGCTTTACACTACTTTGGCCGAAGGTTCAATTATACCATGCCGTCAGATCAGTCGATGACCTCAATACCGAAAAAACGCAAAGACAAGGACAAAGACAGGCATCCGAGGTCCAAAACCGACGACGAAACCTCTTCTAGGCCAGTTGCCGGTTCGCCGGTTCTAAGTGAGGTGCTTTCGCAGCCCCTGACACCCGCTACCTCAGAGCCACAGGCCGCTTCCAACTCCCATGTGGAGACATCTAGGCCTCTGGAAACTCAAGGTATTGGTCCTACGGAAACTAATCCCTCAGATGGGTCCGGAGCCGCTGAGCAGGCATCGGCTTCTGAGGGTGTTTTCAGACCTTCACAACTTACGATTAAAACAACAACCAAGACAAAGGTACCATTGAAGACAAAGAAACAAGTTCAGCATTCTCCTGGACAGTCCTCCATGCATAAGAAACAGATGCTTAAAATGGCCGAAGACCTCATTACTCTAATCAGGGGTTCCCATCCCCCTCCTGAGAAAAGGCCTAGGCAGGATACAGACTATGACTCCTCTGATCAGGTTTCCATTTCCTCTGATACCTCTTCAGACCGGGGATACTCTCTACCCACCTATGAGGACTCTGATGCTGAGGAATCTATCCCTTCAGCCTCTACTCCTGAGGATTATTCTTTTGGGGAAACTTTACATACCATGAGGGAGCATTTCCATTGGGAAAGTCAGGATTACTCAGAATCCAAGAAAAGGCTCCAGGATTTCCTCTTATTGCCTCAGCACAGGCCCCTGGCTATTCCGCCTGTGCTAGATATTGTGGATGATGTGTTCTCTGAATCCAGCTTATCTCCTAACTCTTTGCCCCCTGCTCCAGCCAAGCCAGATAGGTATTATAGAGTCCCTGACTCTCACAAGTTTCTTTAAAAAAACCCTTCTGCTGATCCAGAAACTATTTCTCAGGGTCCAAAAGGGGTTAAGGCTTCCATTGCAAAAAATCCAGTACCCCCTGACAGAGATTCCAGAGCTTTGGATAGATGGGGGAAGAAAGTATACACGTCTGCAACTTTAGCAGTAAGAGCTTTAAATTGCCAGTTTCACATGCTTAAGTACCAGCAATATTTAATGGCTCAGTTAAAACAGAAAATGCTTGCAAGCTCAGAAACTCCTGATTGTAAAGAAATGCAGGATTTATTGCATGCAGTTGAACAGGTGGGAAAACATACTCTGCAATGTAGTTTTGATTCTTTAGAGGCCTCTTGTAGAGCTGCAGTTACAGGTTCTGTTATTCGAAGACATGCTTGGTTAAAAGAACAGAGTTTACCTGATCATGTTAAGGCAAAATTATTGGATGCTCCATTACAACATGATACCTTGTTTGGTGTTAAGGCAGAAGAGGTGTTAAAGAAAATGGAGGATAAAGCTAAATCTATGCAAACAGTCAAAGATTTCTTACAGGTACAGCCACCTCGGTTTAGCAGAAATTGGCCAACAAAGAATTGGTCCTTTCCAGTGTCGGACAGGCCACAGAGAGGCAGATACAGATGCCCTAGAGGCAGATCACAACCCCAAGGCTCAAACAGACAATGACAGTGGGGTACCTTAACCCCTAAAGGAGGTGAGGACAAGTCTCAACCTTACAGGAAACAGTCACAATGACTTTTCTCTGCGTACGCCAAGCACGTCCCTTTTGGAAGCCCCCCTTAGGGGGAAAACTAGCAGTTTTTTTCTCAAAACTGGCAAACAATCACCCAAGACAAATGGGTCCTGAATATTGTGTCTCAAGGTTACAGATTCCACTTTCATACTTTACCAAAGCTAAAAGGAATGCCAGACCTGCCACAAAATCAATGGGCAGAGGCACAATAACAAATTTAAGCTCTCATGGACATGAGAGCTATACAAAAAGTACCACAACAGGAACAAGGACAAGGATTTTACTCAAGACTCTTCCTGGTCCCCAGAAAGGACAAAGCCTGGAGGCCCATATTGGACCTTTCAATTCTGAATACTTACCTGGATATTCCGAAATTCAAAATGTTGACATTACAGCAGCTTCTACCCATGCTGGGCAAGAAGGCTTGGCTTGTTACTCTGGACCTGAAAGAGGCATACCTGCATGCCCTATCAGACAAAATTGCAGAAGATACCTCAGATTCAAAGCTGGTACAATGCACTACCAATTATGTGCACTGCCCTTTGGCTTATCTACTGCACCCAGGGTCTTCACAAAGTGCCTGGCACCAGTAATAGCATTTTGCAGCCAAAAAGGAATTCAAATATATCCATACCTGGATGACTGCCTCATTCAAGCAGAGACAAAGGACATTCTTCTACAGCATCTGGCGTTTGTGAAAAAGTTGCTAATTTCTTTAATTTCCTTTAATGAAAGGAAGTCAAAACTAGTGCCCTCACAACAGATTACATTCCTGGGTGCCAGCTTAAATACAATGGCCCAGATGGCTTACCTCACGCCAGACAAACAACTTCAACTAACTCAATATTTTCAATTACTGGCAAAAAAGTCCCATCTCCCTGCAAGAAAAATTCTGCAGGCCCTGGGATTCATGGCATCCTGCATACTACTAATACCATATGCCAGACTGCATATGAGGAAATTACAATGGTACCTAAAAAGTGTTTGGACTCAACACTCTCACAGTTTAGAAGCAGTAATTCCAATGATTCCCTGCCTACAACAGGAGTTTCGATGGTGGGCACAGGCATGTCACCTAAACAAGGGTCAGCCTTTTACCCAACCCACAGCCAGGCAAACTCTAACAACAGATGTGTTGGATTACGCCTGGGGAGCACACATGGCAGGAAAATGCATTCGGGGCAAGTGGACCACAGACCAGATGCATCTTCACATCAATCAAAAAGAGATGTTGGCTGTTCAAAATGCCCTAACAGCTTTCAAGGACCTTCTACATCCAGGACAACTATACAGACAACACCACAGTAATGTGGTACATAAACAAGCAAGGGAGGGCTCACTCTTATCCCCTATGCAGGCAAGCCATGACCTTGTGGAACACAGCTCAAATGTACCAAGTTCACCTGCAAACACAATTCCTGCCAGGAAAGAAAAATACTCTGGCAGACGACCTAAGCCGAAATATCATGGACCCTCACGAATGGAAACTGAATCCACAAATCTTCAGCATGATAACACAAAAATGGGGATGTCCAGACATAGATCTTTTTGCCTCCCCACTGAATTGCCAACTACAAAAATTCTGCACAAGGACTTATCACAAACAAGCATGGAAAGTGGATGCTCTTCTGTTCGGCTGGAAAAACCTAAAAGTCTATGCCTTCCCACCACTGCCTCTCCTTTCAAAGGTACTCCTAAAAGCCAAACAAGAAAAACCACAGATGATCCTGATTGCTCCAGACTGGCCACGCCAGCACTGGTACACAATCTTAAGGAACTTGGCTCAGGGCCCACCATGGATTTTGCCCCAAATTCCACACCTTCTGACTCAACAAAACAATCAGATCCTGTACGGTCAGCTCAAAAGCCTAAACCTGGCTGCATGGCAGATACTTTAGTCAAACAGGCAACACCTCTCTCTAAAGCTGTTATGTATGTCATTTTGGAGGCCATGAGGCCTAGCACCAGGAAAGCTTACTTAGAAAAATGGAAGAGATTCTTCGCCTGGAACTAGGCTCATAGCCTTGACCCTCTTGTTCCAAACATTCCTCAGATTTTACAATACTTAACTGAGATGCTGGACAGAGGCCTATCCTTTTCATCAATTAAGATCCAAGCCTCTGCCATTTCTGCACATTACAACACGGATCCTCCTTTATTCTCTCATCCCTTGCTAAAGCAGTACCTCAGAGGGGCTAAAAACATAAGACTGCCTCGGAGAGCATCAACTTGGGACCTCAATTTTGTTTTGGAAAAACTGACCCTACCACCTTTTGAGCCAGCCAATACAGCCACTCTAAAATTTTTATCATGGAAAACAGCTCTGCTCCTGGCAGTAACTTCAGCACGAAGAGTCTCAGAGCTACAGGCATTAATGGCAGTGGAACCTTTTATAATTTTTCATCAGGACAGGGTATCTTTAAGGACAAACCCTACCTTCATGCCAAAGGTGGTATCTAGTGTGGCTCTTAACCAAACCATCCATTTGCCAGCTTTTTATCCAAACCCCTAAAATAAAGGGGAGAAACTTCTGCATTCATTGGACATGCACAGACAGCTACACTTCTACTTGGACAAAACAAAAGCTTACAGGGAAACTGAACAACTGTTTGTAGCATATGCTGCAGGATCACAAGGCAAGGCTATCTCAAAGCAGACTATATCCAAATGGATAGGACACTGTATTCGGTACTGCTACACAGAGTATGGAAAATCAGTCCCTAATAACATTAGGCCTCATTCCACCAGGGCAACAGCCACTTCAACAGCCTTTCTCAGAGGAGTACCTACCAAGGAAATTTTGGAGGCTGCATCTTGGAGTTCAGTGCACACCTTCACCAAGCATTATCACCTGCCTCTTTACTCTAAATCCAGAGCAGGATTTGCCACTGCAGTTCTGCAGGGCCTTATAGCCAATCCTAACTCTTTATAGACCAGCCACCCAACCTTAGCTTTGGGATTCAACCCAAGTGTGATGACTGCAGCAGTGTAATACAATGAACATAGTACAGTTTTGTACCTACTATAAATGTAGATGTTCGAGTATTCACACTGCTGCAGTCCAGGTTACCCTCCCTCCACCCCCTCTGAACTAGCTGGACTTATCTATACCTTTCTATCCTATACAATCTTTGGGGTGTATTTGCTGGTAACTGAAGGTATTGTTTTTATTTTATATGTTTATTTTTGATTACCAATATGTACTGCCTACCTACTTGGGGGCACCTGACATCTGGGGCAAGAAAAACTGAAGAAAATGGCGTCAGATGCATATTATATACCCCTGGTGCACTGACGTCAGGGAAGAAGCGACAACAACCGATGCCGGACCAAGACTTTGGAACTCTGGCCGACTGCGCTACTGCCTGACGGCAGGATAACCCAAGTGTGATGACTGCAGCAGTGTGAACACTCGAACATCTACATTTATGGTAGGTACAAAACTGTACTTCACTGGGGCTGTAGTCAGGGCTTTAACCCTCTATGCCACTGATGTGTCACACTACTGATTCATTTCCTTGGAGTAAATATTGGTACAGTATAGGTGCATAAGGGAAAGGTGATTGATGCTTGCGTGCCATTCTCTTGCACTGTAAGAGTGATGTGCTATTCTGTTTCTGTGTAAGTGATACTTGTGTGCTATTCACTTACACTACAAAATGGTGACTTGGTTGGTGGTTCTGTGAGATTAGTAGACAAAGGGGGAATGGATTAAGTCCTATTTTCACTGTTGTGTGATGGCTGAGTATGTAAATTTAAAATGTTGGGGGTGTGGGAGCACAGAGGGACCTGATCCTTGCAAAAGCACTGTTATTAGTCCATGTAGGTGTTGTTTTTTGATTTTCTGAATTCAATTAGTGCCATTTTTTTGATGGTTGTATTTTCACTATATTGAATGTCAATATAGTGTGCATGAATGATTTCATATGGGTCCAGTTTACCTTAATCCACATCTATACTGTGCCTAGATGGGGCTGAAGGACATCACAAAGCTTTTGGTCAGAAATTGGGCTCTGACCCATGATACACATCAGTATGAGGAACTGATCTCCTGACTGGTTTTGAACAGGCACACTCCTCTGATGCAGCACTGAAATAGGAATTGACTTCCTATTAACTAATTAATACAACTGATTGCCTAACTTGAAATGCTGTGAGAATTTTACCCTGCAAAGACATTGTTTTTGTATTCTATTTGTGCGTTTTGATGGGTTGGGACTTGATTAGGTAGGTTCAGTTGACTTACTGTGGGGGACTGTTGATATGTGAAAACATTAGAAATTACCAATTATATGAAGCCAGGTATTTGCAGTAAATACACTGCATTGGGAGTACAAGAGCTCCTTTTCGACAGTAATGTACTGGATCAAAAAATGGACTGCAGGATGCAACTCATTAATAGCTCATAGCCTTAATCCTCTGCCTTATATAAAACTGTATCTCTCTTTTGTGCAGGTAATGACTACATCTTCTAGTGTTCATTTAAAAAGTTTAATATATTTTCCTGTATAAAAGAAATTACAAGTATCTATATGCA